>NC_092631.1:53168445-53468445 GCF_039555335.1 Amphiura filiformis | reverse complement strand
GGCAAATTAGATAATTATGCTTCTCTGTGTTAGATGAATACGTCATGAACTGTATTCTCAGCCAACTTGCCAACATCCAGAACTTGCACTCATAATCATGGTGTACATTACTATCCTAGGACATATTCTCAATAAACTTGGGGACATACAACATGTTCAAACTCATTGGTGTTGATGTTAGCGAAACCCTGCAAATTGTCATCAAATTACTGCAGTATAAGTGATTATTATACAAAAATTTCTTATTATTCTGATCAGAAACGACAATAGTTAAGGACAATGACTCTGGTGCAAAAGGACCCCGGTTTAATCTCTAGTGGAGACAAATTCATTTTCAATCATCCGCTTTATCCATTACTGTATTTGAATTGTATAGGATACATGCAGTGGATGACAAAGTCCTCGCCGCCAGTTCTAATCAGGGTAACGGCTGCAGCTGCTTGTATACCCTACTGTAGCCCCTGGGCATCATAGGAGAGTTGGTTAAAAGAAGACACAAAATGCAAGTGCGTGGATTCTTATATTGGTCTTGTTGGTGGTCTCATGCTCCAATGTGGCCCGTACCATCCATCTAAAAGTGCTCAAGAATATGTGTTTCTTTTATTCAATATCATTCTAGATATATTCCCCAAAGGTCGCAGTATAGAAATATATTTAGTTACTTGAACTTATTTTGAAAACACCATAGTTTCACTATTAGTTTGCTTTTCTAATTTCTAGGTATACAAGCAAGTGGGTAATGGTAACCTCGACACTGCCATAAAGATTGCCGAGAAAACAGAAGGTGGGGTTGTCTTTGCCTATCCCCCATACGATGTTGACACTGAGTATGTGTTTGCCTTCTCACTAACTGCCAGTGTTGGTGGAACAATTGTGGTAAGATATTCTTCCAAATAAACTAAAATTATTCTTCTCAATTCCTCGCACTTGAAATAATTGTCCTTGGCAGTAAACTAGATCTTTAAGACCAATGAATGCTCAGACCATAGCAATAATGTTTGCTGCTCAAAATCTGTCACATGCGCAATTCAATAATTTCTGCACAGCGAGTTTTTCAATGCCTGATTTCGATGTACCATTTTCTTGTTTTACCGTAAAGCCATAATGTACAATAATAAAACACTAAATCCATCATAGAATTAACGCCATAGTTAAGCGGCCAGGATAGTAACTAGGTTATCTTTTATTTTACTTCGTTATTTCGGTCTATTGACAGTTGTTACTAATATTATTTCATAGTTTTTGGCAACAAATATCACAAATTAAAATTGGACTAAAATCGTATATTATGGCTTTAATAATAATACTCACGTGCAACTTGTTTTGAATTTTGAAATGCCGCCTTTTTCACAAACTTGTACGCACACCCCAAAACTGTTATTTTCATACTATTAATCATTTCTCCACCAGGCATCAAATTTGCGATATTTACTTGCAATTCCCAGCGAAATGTGCTAATTTCTGCGCGATTCCGCTCACGTTGCCTCTTTTCCGTTAACCTTTAGCACTTTCTCGCACATTTTGCCGACGATAAAGTTGCGTGCAAACATGTTACTGAGTGCAAGAGAGAATAAAAAGAGATAAAACAGAAATACTTAATAGTATTGGGCATGTTGAGTAAAGCTGAATTTATACTCCATCCCTGAGGCGCGAGCGATTGGTTTCTAGCCAATGAAGTAGCGCTCTATTTGCGTTGGGTAAAGCGCGCTTACCTTATTGGTCAAATACCAATAACTCGTTCGTCAGCTTAAAATTAATGTTGTAAAATGGTGGGTTTGTTTCGTCTCCAGATTTTTTGCAGTCAATACTCAGATGACGGTATCTATTGGTGTGTGTTTAAAGGCCCTACTCACAGTGACCTATCTGTGTTCGAAGAATTAGAACTTATAATACAAGGTTAGCATTCCAGAAGTTCAACTACCTTGTTTTCAAAAAGTACTTTGGGGGAAAAAACTTCCATTGCTACAACTACAATCAATAAGTTTTAGAAAAAAAGTTCTATTATGTAGTCTAGTATGTCTGCAAAATACGAAAACGCTCACGGAGAGAAATCCAACTTCGTTATTTAGTTAAATAGCCAAAACTGGTAAAAAGATGGCTCATATCGTCCTACTGGCCTTAACCATAAATAATACTTACTAAAACAGAGTGGCGTAGCCAAATGGGAGAGCTGCCCTGTAAGAAGTCTTGCCCCGCATGGAATGCTGTTCACCCTCTTTTTTTTATCCCATTTTGACCATTTTTGTCCAAGTCCCCCCCCCCCCCCTCACACTTTGAAAGTTCCTTTGCCACCCCCTCCCCCCCCCCCTTGCCCATCCTCTGAAAAAGTGCTGGCGACGCCACTGCTAAAACACTAATATATACTGCAACAGTAAACAAAGTCTTGGAGGTAATGTTATACAAATCATAGCCATGTAGTTTGACGTAGAACTATTATTTTTATATTCTTTTCATTTTATAGATATTGGCACCGTTACTCTGGTCAACAAGCAGCCAAGTCCTGAAGACACCGTAACTAGTGACAACGAAGACGTCACCAATTTGTCACCTGACAGTGAAGCTATATTTACCTGTACGGTAGAAGATGCCAACCCTGCTGCCAGAGTAGAATGGTATATCGATAATGTTGCTGTCACTACAGGGACTTCAGGTAATTCATTTGTGCCATATAATTAAAGGTGGGTGACCCGATTGACAGGCTCACTCTCCCTGCTTTACCCTGGTGTACGTTAAAAGCTCATATTCTTCTCATAACCCCAGTGACTCAGAATTTTTAGGTATGAAATATGTTCGGTTCAGGTAGCTTAGTGGTTACGGTTCTATTGTCCACTGCGATACACATTTATTGTTTCTAGAATCAAAACCAAGAATGATTAGACGATATGCCTCAATATGGAGTAGAAAATGCTATATGCTATAAGCATACCACAAGTTTAATTATGTGACAAGAGCAAGCGGTGTTCCCAACCTCTGTTATTGATTATTTATTGATTATTATTATTGATGATTATTATTATTATTATTATTATTATTATTATTATTATTATTATTATTATTATTATTATTATTATTATTATTATTATTATATTATTATTATTATTATTATTATTATTATTATTATTATTATTATTATTATTATTATTATTATTATTATTATTATATTATTATTATTATTATTATTATTATTATTATTATTATTATTGTTAATATTACCACTTGCTTTTATTATTGTTGTCACTTGCTATTTGCATGTGTTTTATTTAGGAATCACCTTTACGACCAGTTCTTCAACCAGTCCTACACATGATATTCTTACAAACACTTATAGCATGTTAACCTTTACGCCTGATTCCAGTAATCAGGGCGATGTCATCCGATGTCGTGCAATTAGGGACGCAATTGCTGGCTCTGGACAGAGTGACGTCATCATAAATCGGAGCTTCTCGCTAAACATTCTATGTAAGTGTCTCAAATATCAAATTCTGGGGATTTGACATGGACATTGGTTTTATTAGTAATCCTATTGAACTACAAAAAATTAAACACCTTTTCATACATCTAATTACTTCAGCTGCTGGTGATATTTTACTGACAAATACCCAGTCTACTCCACAACAAACAACGACAGATAACAGTGGACAGACCACTAATGTGAACCCTGGTGTACCGGCAACGTTTGTTTGTGAAGTTACGGGTGCAAATCCTCAAGCAAGTATCTCGTGGTCTATTGGTGGTACTACTGTTACCAGTGATACTCCAGGTAGGTTGACGTTGAGAGTGAACTGTTTAAAGTCTGATACGTGGAAATTCCTTGAAACTAGTAGTCATATTTTATGTATGCCCGTATATCCGTATACAAATAAAGATTGACTACCTACCCCTGGCTACATACTGTAACAAAATAATTGATACGCATTAGGTTTAATGTTTAATGAAAAGCCTGATTTTTCAAAATGCCTTTTAAAGACCTTTTATTATATTAATCTTCGAATTATGTAGATCTTTTGTTGCATTTTGATGTTGTAGTCTTGTCCATAATCACTGCAAATTAGTGATGGCCCAAACATGCTGCCGAATGTTGTCAACTTAAGCACAGTCCGACATTTAAAAATTGCGTTTCATTGATCCTTGGTGAAACTAAGACCATTTAATTCTATTTAATTATTAACAGCATGTTATTCTATTTCACTGTGTTAATTTATTTTCCATTGCACGAAGGTATAAGTATTAGCACCTCGAATTCACCCAACACCGGTAATGCAGCCTTTACGGATACCACAAGTTCTCTGACATTTACTCCACAGACCGGTCATCACGGCAACGCCATTGTTTGTGAATCTACTCAGCAAAATACTGGCTTTCCAGACGTGATGACAGAAGCTGGATTTGTCCTAAGTGTTTTTGGTGAGTACTAATTTAAAGGTTAAATTGAGATTTGCAAACACTGCGTACTAAATGTACGCATTCATCGAATTATTCTTTTGGTAACCTTTACGCCTGATTGCAGTAACAGGGCGATGTCATCCGATGTCGTGCAATTAGGGACGCAATTGCTGGCTCTAGACCCGGGCTCTGGACAGAGTGATGTCATCATAAATCGGAGCTTCTTGCTAAACATTCTATGTAAGTGTCTCAAATATCAAATTGTTGGGATTTGCCGCGGACATTGGTTTTATTTGTAAACCTATTGAACTGTAAAACAAATAAAACATTTTTTTTATAAATCTAATTACTTCAGCTGCTGGTGATATTATACTGACAAATACCCAGTCTACTCCAGAACAAACAACGACAGATAACAGTGGACAGACCACCAATGTGAACCCTGGTGTACCGGCAACGTTTGTTTGTGAAGTTACGGGTGCAAATCCTCAAGCAAGTATCTCGTGGTCTATTGGTGGTACTACTGTTACCAGTGGTACTGCAGGTAGGTTCGACGTTGAGAGTGAATGGTTTAAAGTCTGATACGTTGAAATTCCTTAAAAGTGGTGGAAACTAGAGTCATATTTTATGTATGCTCCGTATATCCGTATACAAATAAAGATTGACTACCTACCCCTGGCTACATACTGTAACAAAATAATTGATACGCATTAGGTTTAATGTTTAATGAAAAGCCTGATTTTCAAAATGCCTTTTAAAGACCTTTTATTATATTAATCTTCGAATTATGTAGATCTTTTGTTGCATTTTGATGTTGTAGTCTTGTCCATAATCACTGCAAATTAGTGATGGCCCAAACATGCTGCCGAATGTTGTCAACTTAAGCACAGTCCGACATTTAAAAATTGCGTTTCATTGATCCTTGGTGAAACTAAGACCATTTAATTCTATTTAATTATTAACAGCATGTTATTCTATTTCACTGTGTTAATTTATTTTCCATTGCACGAAGGTATAAGTATTAGCACCTCGAATTCACCCAACACCGGTAATGCAGCCTTTACGGATACCACAAGTTCTCTGACATTTACTCCACAGACCGGTCATCACGGCAACGCCATTGTTTGTGAATCTACTCAGCAAAATACTGGCTTTCCAGACGTGATGACAGAAGCTGGATTTGTCCTAAGTGTTTTTGGTGAGTACTAATTTAAAGGTTAAATTGAGATTTGCAAACACTGCGTACTAAATGTACGCATTCATCGAATTATTCTTTTGGTAACCTTTACGCCTGATTGCAGTAACAGGGCGATGTCATCCGATGTCGTGCAATTAGGGACGCAATTGCTGGCTCTAGACCCGGGCTCTGGACAGAGTGATGTCATCATAAATCGGAGCTTCTTGCTAAACATTCTATGTAAGTGTCTCAAATATCAAATTGTTGGGATTTGCCGCGGACATTGGTTTTATTTGTAAACCTATTGAACTGTAAAACAAATAAAACATTTTTTTTATAAATCTAATTACTTCAGCTGCTGGTGATATTTTACTGACAAATACCCAGTCTACTCCAGAACAAACAACGACAGATAACAGTGGACAGACCACCAATGTGAACCCTGGTGTACCGGCAACGTTTGTTTGTGAAGTTACGGGTGCAAATCCTCAAGCAAGTATCTCGTGGTCTATTGGTGGTACTACTGTTACCAGTGGTACTGCAGGTAGGTTCGACGTTGAGAGTGAATGGTTTAAAGTCTGATACGTTGAAATTCCTTAAAAGTGGTGGAAACTAGAGTCATATTTTATGTATGCTCCGTATAGAAATACAGATGCTCTTCGATTGAATACATACATACTGTAACAAAATAATTGATACCCATCAGGTTTAATGTTTAATAAAAAATCCTGTTTTTTTTCTTCAAAATACCTACTAAAGATTTGTATAACATTAACCTTCGAATTATGTAGATCTTTTGCTGCATTTTGATGTGGTAATCTTGTCCATAATCACTGCAAATTAGTGATGACCCAAATATTGGGGACCCAAACAGCCTATAAATGATGCTGCCGAATGTTGTCAACTTAAAGCACAGTCCGGCATTTAATAACTGCGTTTCATTGATCCTTGGTGAATCTATTAAAGACCATTTAATTTCATTAATTTAATTAACACCATGTTATTCCATTTCACTGTGTTCATTTTTTCCCATTACTCAAAGGTATAAGTATCATCACCTCGAATTCACCCAACACCGGTAATGCAGCCTTTACGGATACCACAAGTTCTCTGACATTTACTCCACTGACCGGTCATCACGGCAACGCCATTGTTTGTGGATCTACTCAGCAAAATACTGGCTTTCCAGACGTGATGGCAGAAGCTGGATTTGTCCTAAGTGTTTTTGGTGAGTACTAATTTAAAGGTTAATTGCGCCTGATTCCAGTAGTCAGGGCGATGTTATCCGATGTCGTGCAATTAGGAACGCAATTGCTGGCTCTGGACAGAGTAACGTCATCATAAATCGAAGCTTCTTGCTAAACATTCTATGTAAGTGTCTCAAATATCAAATTGTTGGGATTTGCCGCGGACATTGGTTTTATTTGTAAACATATGGAACTGCAAAACAAATAAAAACATTTTTTTATAAATCTAATAACTTCAGCTGCTGCTGATATTTTACTGACAAATACCCAGTCTACTCCAGAACAAACAACGACAGATAACAGTGGACAGACCACTAACGTGAACCCCGGTGTACCGGCGACGTTTGTTTGTGAAGTTACGGGTGCAAATCCTCAAGCAAGCATCACATGGTCTATTGGCGGTACTACTGTTAGCAGTGGTACTCCAGGTAGGTTAGACGTTGTAAGTGAATGGTTTAAAGTCTGATACGTTGACATGGGAAATTCCTTGAAACTAGTAGTCATATTTTATGTATGCCGGTATATATACAAATAAAGACATGTGCTCTTCGATTGACTACATACCCCTGGCTACATACTGTAACAAAATCATTGATAAGCATCAGGTTTAATGTTTAATGAAAAGTCTGCTTTTTCAAAAGACCAAAGACCTTTTATTATATTAATCTTCGAATTATGTAGATCTTTTGCTGCATTTTGATGTTTTAGTCTTGCCCATAATCACTGCAAATTAGTGATGACCCAAACATTGGGGACCCAAACAGCCTATACATGATGCTGCCGAATGTTGTCAACTTAAAGCACAGTCCGACATTTAATAATTGCGTTTCATTGATCCTTGGTGAAACTAAGACCATTTAATTTAATTAATTTAATTAACAACATGTTATTCCATTTCACTGTGTCCATTTTTTCCCATTACACGAAGGTATAAGTATCAGCACCTCGAATTCACCCAATACCGGTAATGCAGCCTTTACGGATACCACAAGTTCTCTGACATTTACTACGCAGACCAGTCATCACGGCAACGCCATTGTTTGTGAATCTACTCAGCAAAATACTGGCTTTCCAGACGTGATGTTAGAAGCTGGATTTATCCTAAATGTTTTTAGTGAGTACTAATTCAAAGATTTGATTGAGATTTGCCAACACGGCGTACTAATTATACGCATTCGTCGAATTATTCTTTTGGTAACTTCCCTGGCCCGGAATTAAAGCTGCAAGACATACGACGCACCGACAATTATTCTCAATATGTAAGAAAAGGAATTAAAATTTATTTCAAACTGTAATGGTGACACGCAGGTCAAATTGCTAGAATCTACATTGATCACACGTAAACAGACACAATGCAATTCCAAAATTGAAACAAACAACTTCACAAACATCCAACCCCACCCCATCGAACTCACAACCTATGGATTATGAGTCGGGCGCCTTATCCACTCGGCCACACGTGCTCCTCGATATTAAATGTCCATTCAGAATTACCTCCTCTCCATAACCCCCAATTAATTATTGGACATGTGCAAAGTAGAAATCAGAATCAACTGTTTTTATATTATTATAATAATGATAATTGTTATGTTAATAATTACTACCTCTCCAGGTAGCGAGCTTAGAGAATATACATGAAATAAACTTGCTCATTACTTTTCAGTGGTTCCCGATGGGATACAGATATTCGTAAAATTGCCTTCAGAAAGTACATACAAACCATACACAAACAACGCCAACATCCCAACTCTACCTGGGTTGATAGATTTTCAGTGTGAAGTCACTAATTCAAACCCTGTGGTAACCATATCATGGACTGTTGATGGTTCAAGTGTTGGTGAACACCGTAGCAGTTTTGAGACTGATAATCAAAATGGCTTGTTCAATTATAATAGCTTCGTTCTTGATCGTGACGTACAAAGCTGTGCGCGAGTGAGTTGTGCTGCTTCCAATAAGGCTATAGTTGGACTTGGTCAAGAAGCGACGTGGATGAGAGTAGTAAACATTCAAGTGGCTGGTAAGTCTTTGCTGATGTAAGTGTACTGCGCTGATAGGATGTACGAGTTCCAATGCGAAACATACAACGTTTTCCCTACCACACAATCCGACCCATATTTTGATGCTCTCAATATATTTCTGTACTACAATGGCATCAGCAACAGTAATTTTGACCCTGGTTTGCAACTTAGCAATGCACCCGTCATTCCATCACAGAATTCTCAATCTTTGTATGATTTGAGCGATGAATTTAGTAGTTGTGTTGCCGGATTATGATGTCACGGCCCCAAGACCAGTTTTGACACCTACGTTATTGGGCTCGCCGCACATACGTACGCATTTTAAATTATTCTGAAATATACATTTTGTTAATTGGACTTTTTCATTTGACAGCCTGTTCGTGAAAATCGAGCACGAATTGATCAAGATATGCGCCTCCAAACCCACCAAACCCCAAAATCAAAAGTTGCAATTTTAACGATTCAGTTGTGCCTGTTACATTGTGTGCTTTATTGATTGGCCCGTGGTGCTTGTGTGCAATACCACGATGCGTTGCCATTGAAAATCGTTGAAATTGCAACTTTTGATTTTGGGGTTTGAGGGTTTGGAGGCTCATTATAATTGGTCAATTCTTGTTTGATTTTCACGAACAATTTACTTTTTGATTTTACTTCGTCCTGTGACATTTTTGGTTTCCCGACAGTCCAAAAATTACTGTGTTGATCAACAAAAACATGGCTCTGGCAACCTCATTTTCCTTATAGAATGCGAGAGATGAGGAGAGCAGATATTCGGTCTATACTTTTTACTAAGATAATGAATGATGTTCTCATTTGTCAGAACCGCCAGAGAATCCAACCATCACACTGGACACAAGCAGTAGTGGTACATTATTGGGTGATCCTTCTGACGATCCGTTAAAACTGGTAGAGGGCAACACGTACATTTTTAATTGTGAAGCCTCTGATGCTGACCCAGAAGCCTATATTCAATGGACACTCTACAACAAAGATAGTCAGACAATTACAAGTGGAGTTGAACTTGACGCAGGAAGTGAAAGTGTTCCAGATTGTATTTTGGAACCCAATGTTGAATCGTATACACTTGAAGGGACTTCAGTCCAGCAAACAATATTACATGGAGGATACTTGGAATGTAAAGCATTCAATGATTATTACAATGATGACAATGGCGGATCCACTCTAGCAAGAATCGATTTCAATGTGTTAAGTAAGTCATTTCATATTTCTGTACATTTGTATTATAAATTTAATCAAAAATGGAAATCATATACAGTATTAATGTAAAGAGCAAGTAAAAAAGAGCTTCAAAAGTGCATTATGTTACCGTACTAATGATTTTATAATGTACTTTCTAGTACAATTTCAATGATTGCAGCATCAGCAATCAACGGTGATAAACTTGGTTGTGGTCTTCAGACATTGTAATTTTTAGAAACATCACATGTTGGTGATGTCACATCGCATTTTCTAAATTACTATCAGAAACAACAAATAATATTTTAGAAAAACTACATATAACTCAGAGCTCTTCACAGGACCAGGCAAAATCACTGAAAGTGAAGATCTTGCTCTTCGCTATCGATTATAGGGACAGCAGGCCCTTTCATGGGAGTCACCCACGATGATATCATGTATGTCAATGTGAGTCTTTTTTCCATATTAACAAATGCATGAAAATAACAGACCAGCTGCAAGCAATTCAATTGAAACGACAAAAAGATTTGATTGTCTATACTCTAATTGTATCGCCTATTTTTTACTGATTCATTTGTTCCATAGGTGCTAATTTTTGCCCAGCTGAAAGAGCTGTCATTTGGGAGTACATCCCAAGTACCTCCTCAATACCATTTTATTACGACCAAGAACCACCCAATGCTCTCTTTGGAAATGTTGACGAAGAACGTAAACTCAATTGCACCTCATATGGATCTGCACCCGTGACCTATATCTCTTGGAATACACCCAGTGGACGATTAATGGATTCGTTCATCTCATCCGACTGCGCTTACCTATACGAAGAAAGCAAAGAGTCGTCACAGTTTAGCGTGGTGAAGTATGACACGACGAAATGCGTTACCATGTTGCTTGATACTGATTGGCATCTTGCTCAGATCCAGTGTACTGCTACAAATATTGTTGATTTACAAGGTGTCAATAGTGCACCAGTTACCCTGTATATTTGTGGTAAGTATATTACACCTCGAATTATTAACGTATACCCTATATGGTTATATATGTATGACTCTGTTCATAGACTATTATACATGGTGCCCCCCCCCCCCAAAAAAAAACCAAAACAAAACAAAACAAAAAAAACAACACCATAACCCTCATTGCGCCCTCTTTTTCTCCTATTTCTGAAAAACCAAAGCATTGTTTTGGTTTTTTAAAGCTAAAGATTCAAGGTTTCTTATATCAAAATATATTTGATCATCTTTTCAGAAATAGGAGAAAAATAGGGTACAATTTTCTGGGTGTTCGTTTTGGGACACCCTGTATCTTTTGTTTTTTCTAAAGACTGTAAAGTTGGACCTGACGAAATTTTAAAAGCCATAAATACTAATAAATATGGAGTTTTGGAATTTAATCAAATACTGGAAGCAACTTTGTGACGTTACGTCTGGAACCACCAGATTTCATCAGGCAACTGACCCGCTGGGCTGGTCACGTGGGTTACGAGTCATACTGACTCAAGGCCAAAATCACCTTTTACCCAAATTCACACTAATGCACAACACAAATACGCAAGTCTTTAATTGAAAGTAAAATATGATTGGTATAATATATGACAACAAATGAACACAAAATAATCAAACAATCACACTAATATTTTAACTACTCAGTACTTAACCATCAGTCTTCTTCTTGATGACTATCTTGTTCATTTACAATGTTCTCGACGGCTGATATATATCCTGTTCTTCACTTGTCCTGTGAAAATCAGCGAAGTTCATTGTACACTTGCATTTATATATCTTTGCGTATAAAATCCTCACACAAAATGGTGCTGCTTTCTCCAAATATTTATCTCCTTGCGCAGTTCTCCCAAAGACTTAACTCCTTGCGCCGTTCTCCAAACACTTAACTCCTTGCGCCGTTCTCCAAACACTTAACTCCTTGCGCCGTTATCTTAACGCTTAACTCCTTGCGCCGTTATCCAAACACTTAACTCCTTGCGCCGTTATCCTAACACTTAACTCTTTGCGCCGTTATCCCAACACTTAACTCCTTGTGCCGATTTCCAAACACTTAACTCCTCCAGGAAACAGGCATCTTTAACACTGCTTCACTTGACAGATCTGTTGTTTTAATAAACCAGACTTCAACAATTCGACAGAAGAACTTTAATCCTTTGATGAGAAGGAGCACTTTCGTGTACTCATAAATCTCCTTCGTTGCTGTATTAAAATTAGCACATTATTGGCTATGTAAACTGGTTAAAATGTACGTCTTTTTTGAAGCACGAAGACCAACACATACATGTAGAGTAGAGTCTACAATCTCTCATGTCATTCTGTAAGGTGCCAATTCAAGCTCTCACATTTTATAACAGTACTCATGCAAAAACCCATCATCTATTAATAAACCATTACTTCATTCACATCTTCACAACTGATGATGCAATCTTGGGTTTCCCAAGATTAATTATACACATTAACCTTTCACATTACATCACTTCTTGGGTTTTTTTCCTAATGGTGCAATACACTAAACTGGGGATTTCCAAGTTCCAAACATAGATCAGACTTTGTTTACAGTAATTTGGGGGGGGGGATCCCAAAATGACTTTACACACCAACTCTTTCAGCTTGTAAACAAAGCTAAATACTTACATTAAATTACTCAGGGCACATCACACGTGATAGACGGCTAGGTATCGTCTCGATGACCCGGTCCCATGCATGAGAAAGTTAAAGCGGAGTCCCCCTTTCTTGTTCAATGATGGTTGCTCAAATGGCTCCCAAATGGCCTACGCCATTGTTCCTCCTGATCCAGAATAACGACTTCCTCGCTTTTAAATGAGTGTCCAGTATACTTTAAATGGAGGTAAACAGCGGACTTTTGCGCTCTGTTGGTGCTTGGTCTTCTTCCTGACCAATACGGATTTTAACGCCTGTTTGGTTTCTCCAACATAAGTCGCTGAGCAATTGGTGTCACCACACACAATCCCGTACAATAAGGTCGAGCGTTTATCCTTCGGCTGCTTGTCCTTCACATTCTCAAGTTTCCTGCGAAGCGTGTTAACCGGTTTGAAGGACGTGGAAATTCCGTAGGATTTGAAGTGGTACTTCACGCGTTCGGAGATTCCAGAAATATATGGTATAGTAACACGGGCTCTGTTGGTTTGACCACTCGCGCCTCCAGTCTTTGACTCCTTACTCTTGGTGGCTTTGAGAAAGGCCCAGTTATTAAGGGCTGTCTTGATGTGGTCCTTTTCCTCAGGAATTTGTTCGGATCCACTAATGATCGTATCGGCTCTATATTGGAGAGTTCGAATAACTCTTAACTTGTGTACGAGTGGATGATAGGAACCGAACTGAAGATGGTACCATCGCTTTGTACAGATATCAAACAATCAAGAAAAGCAAGGGTATTGTCTTTGCACAGTTCTTGAGTGAATTTTATGTTGTCATCCACGCTATTGATGTGTTCGAAGAAGCCGTCAAGCTCGCTACGGTACGACGAATGTGTCGTCCACAAAACGCAACCAAACCCTCGGTTTTGTACCTGGGTACGACTTCAATGCCTGTTGTTCAAAGCTTTACATACACAAATTCACAACCATTGGTGAAACGGGGTAGCCCATGGCACAGGAATGTTGTTGTTTGAAGTATTTCCCCTTGTAAGAAAAGTAGGCTGTGTTCAAACAGATTCCAACCAGTTCTACTATTTGTTCAACCTTCATGTCTATCACGTTACCAGCCCAGCGGGTCAGTTGCCTGGTGGTTCCAGACGCAACGTCGCAAAGTTGCAAAAGTAAGTTCCAGTATTTGAATCAACTCCAAAACTCTGTTTAAAACTACTGGATGACAAAGAACATTCACTCATTTAATAATAAATATGGATAAAGACTAAAGACATTTGACTACATGTTCATTTTTTTGGTCTGTATCTTTGTTACATTTCTTAAACTGTCGTTGTTAAAACTGCGTATGGGCTCAATTGAAGCCCCGGATTGAAGCTCAACATTTCTCATTTAAAATGTGTCTTTATACGACATTGATCGACAGTACCATGCGAAGTCAATTTAGTGATCAAAGCGACAAATTTCCTGGGCAACACCTTTGAAGCCAGCAACGGTTCCATTATCTCTCTCAATGCCAATGGAGATGCACAGACCTTATCTTGTGTAAATCGTGGAGCGAGAGGACTGGATCCTGATGTTAATAAACCACATCTAGACATCTTCATCAAAGAAGCTGGCCAGATGAATTATGTTAAACTGACAGCTACTGATGGGGTAGAGGTGAGCAAAATTACACTACTTATGTGTAGATGTGAATCTTTTGTCACATATATCCCACAGCAGTACCCGTGTTTCTTAGTGTGTTCCCACTAAGAAGGAAAAAGTTGGAACTAGAGCGTTGCGTTGCCACACAGAATAAATTCTATGATGGTTGCAAATTAAAGTGTCTCGAACATGTTTCAAATTCCTTTTTTTATGTTGAAGAAACTACCGAAGTGTCGTTGTCTTCTGATTTAAATTAAGTCAGAGCGAGACTACTTGCTCCGGAAGTAGACCGTACTGTAGTACTACTTGTAATTGCCCGAATATTTAAACGCTACTTGACGCTGGCAGAAACAGTAAGATTATATTTTTCAATCATTGAATCCATCTTTGACACTCGACGGTCCGCGCTATTCATCACAATTTTTTATTTCGTAGACCTACCTACCTTTCTGGGTCAATTAACACCGGTTACTTGTCACCTCTTTGAAAACACTTTGCACCAGGCCAGTCCTTTATGGTTAAATACCACTAATAGGCCTGGGCGATACATTGAAATACGACGAGTAACAATTTGTTTTCATGGCATTCAAAAAGACTGCATTAAAATCGCTGAAATTGATCAAGTTATATAGCCAAAAAAGTACTTATTAGAGTTTGATGCTTCAAAATGGTACATTTTCTCTCATTATATGACATTTTTGTTGTAATAGTACCAAAATTCATACGCACGGCTTCGGTTTTAGTAAATATTCGCCCTATCATATTGTAACTTTCAGCTTCGAGGGCGCACTGTCATTTTAAGGTGTTTACGGTTCAGTGCGTTAAAACAAGAAAAGTCTCAGGTCAACCTATGTTGAATTTTTGATCATTTGTCATCTAAATCATATAGTTTCACCTGATATTAGTGGCATTGAACTGTGAGAGTTCTGAATATGAGAAAATTCCACCCGAAATTAGGCATTTCCCCATTGAAACCCGTGTAATACATAATTAGTGGTATTTAACCTTATATGTATATGAAAACGCAAATCCTTAGAAAAAATGAAGAAATTTCACACTAATTTTGTCCACTTATAAGTAGGAACACATCCTACGACCTAATAATCTGGTCTAATGCTGCCGAATACTGTATTGAAATTGACAGCCTTATCCCTTGCGTTTTGTGCCATACAGAATAACAGTTTTGGTCATATGCACTGGAAACACGTTCCTGGACTCGCGAGGATGCTTTAGGAGTAAATTAATTTGCATTATTAGAAGAAAATATGAAACAAAATTACCGATACGGATCTTTCTTTATTTTGTAATTGTGAATCTGTAAATCCTAACATTTCGATCAACACATAATCGTATATTTATGATTGCTACAGCTAGTGTACGAAAACGAATTGTATAATCCTGACGATGCGGAATTCTCAAATGACAAATACCGTGGTCTATGGGAAGTTCGTAAAGACATTACTCTAAGCACCCAGAGCAGATTTGACTTGGACGGCGCTAGTTTGGCCTGTTTATGCAGGAATAGGGTGTACCAACGTGAAGCAGAGGCTTGGTACCACGTGATGTTGAGTATATATGGTATGTTATCACCAACATACATGTATATGTAAAACGACGCAACTTCCAGCAATTGAGCCCGGTTTTCAACGTCCTATAATTTGTAACTGGTATTCATATAAATGCTGCTTTCTTTCTGACATAAAGCTCCGCTCACGCGCATTGAGGACAAATGGACACAATCAAGGCATGTTGATATGTCATGCCGCTTGCAGCATGGAAGTCTGACAAGGGAATTAAACGACCTGGTCATTGTTTAAAATGACCGTAGCTCGTAAGTTAATCCTTATCTAAATGGTAAACAAATGGTAAGCAAAGTATCTTGTGTTTATCGTAAGTACGTATTGTCATTATTCCTCAGATACACCTCTAATAGATGAAAACTTGATTATGGTGCAAGGCTACCCGCACAACATACTCGATGTCAGCAACAGTGACATCATTCTGGTGAATTATGGACCATTTCCAAGTCAGGCCAGGAGAAAGAAACGAGAGGCAATGGAAACACTCGAAGTAACGTGTATTGCTAGAGGGACAAGGTAAAACTCGTCTAATTGCTCCACAAAATGGTTTACGTTAGACCAGTCTTTATTCCTTTACGTTTCGGTAGTCTTGAGTAATGTCGTTTCTGCAGTCGTTTGTCAAATGATTTTACGTTAAAGGCCCCTTTATAATGTGCCAATTTTCACCGCTCCAATAAACTTAAAATGGAGAAGTAACTCAGTCCACCAAGATGCTTGGCTAACAATGCTTCCGGCATAACACTTGTAACTGGCTATACCAATATTTGATCAGCAAGTGCTTAAGGGATCTAAAATGAGCGTTTATTGCGTTTCGACAGTATTTTGATATTTTTTCAAATTTTTGATATATAACAGTCCTCGAAGTAAATTATATAAATCTAATGTTATATTCTTAAAGTGTATGTAGCAGAGAGAGGAAAAGCCGACGGTCAATTGAAAATTTTGACCTTTCATATTGAAGATATGGATTTTTTTCCCAAAAAGACCTAATTTTTTTTTTGGTGTTTTGGGAAAAAATCCATATCTTCAATACGAAAGGTCAAAATTTTCAATTGATCGTCGGCTTTTCATCCCACCTACATACACTTTAAGTATAAATCATCAGATTTCTAAAGTTTACTTCAAGTACTGTTAAATATCAAAAATATCAATTTTAATGATTTGCCATAAAATGTGTATTAAATTGCGAATTTCAAAAAATCAAAATTATTTGATATCAGAATGACATTCTTCGTATTCAGAATGCAATTCGATATGTCTGATGTGCTCTGATGTCCCAAAATAAATACTGTCCAAACGTTCATACCCCAGCCCTTAAGGCGATAGCAGCAACTCTATGCAAGCTGAAGTTGTACTTCATATACTGGCACTGGTTCCATTCATCTCACTGAAAGATAAAATATCCCAATAGAAGTTCAAGCTGGCAAGACATATGGAAGTACTTTCTTTTTTACTATACTCTTACTTTTTGTAGGGTGTATAAATGTTTTTGGTTAAAACAAATCTTTAATGCAAAATAATCGTCGTATTTTTAGACCAGCTGTTGATATCATTTGGAAGTTAGATGGTGAACAGATCTCTGACGCATCAATAGTTGTCAGCATACAGGACAGCATGTTGAATGTCGGTGCAAGTCGACAATTGTTAGATACTATCAGTACCTTGACGTTACATCCGGCATTACGTAGCTATCATACCAAGAATATCTCTTGTGAAGTGTCATCCAGCATCAAACGATCAGCCACTCTTATAGTTCTAAGTAAGTTATATATTTTGATTTGAATTGCTTTAAGCATGTAATTATATAACGAAAGTCTAGTAAGTTTTAAGCCCGTTTAGCCTATTCTTAGCACTAATTCCTGCACTGTTTGTTATAGCCGATACAATGGACACTTCCGTCGGTTAGGAAACCTCTTTTCTTTGTTCACTCCAGCATCTTCTTTGTATGTAATTTTCCTGGTAGTAAAATTAAAAACTGTAATCATAGGATTACTTTTGCATTTTAAAAATTTCAACATATAATGCATTTTTCATTAGCTCCTCCCGATGCTCCCTTAACCTTAACCGGAAATAACGTGGTAAAAGATGGTCAACAAGTTACCTTGGAATGTACAGCCATCAATGGTTATCCTCAAGGCGTGTTTCAGTGGAATTCTGATGACATATTGCTGGGGGATGAGCTGAGTCAGACTGAAACAACCTTATTGCCGAATAATCGCTACCAACAAAGTAGCACTTACAGGTAATACGATTTATCAAAAGCAAAATTAAAATATTTGTTTTTTAAAACAACATTCACAATTTGAAAACTACTATTTGGATAAGATAAAGCACGCTTCTATGATGTTTAGATTTAGATCATTTCTTCCAAGCCGCATATTTCATTATAACATATTTAGGAACAGCTATTTTCTGAGTCAATAACCCTTGTCTCATTTCATACAACCATTGTCTTTACAGCTTCATAGCTACCAGAGAACTCAATGGTAAAGAAATAACATGTACTTTACAACAATATTACGAGGAATGCGACTTCACAACAGAAACCACAGCAAGCATCGAACTCTCATTGACATGTAAGGCTATTCTAATCATCCCGTGGATATTCCAAGTAAATGGTTTTGTTCAAATGGACTAAAATGTTCCTTGCTTTAAGGGCTGGGGTATGAACGTTTGGACAGTATTTATTTTGGGACATTAGAGCACATCAGACATATCGAATTGCATTCTGAATACGAAGAATGTCATTCTGATGTCAAATAATTTTGATTTTTTGAAATTCGCAATTTAATACACATTTTATGGCAAATCATTAAAAATTGATATTTTTGATATTTGACAGTACTTGAAGTAAACTTTATAAATCTGATGATTTATACTTAAAGTGTATGTAGGTGGGATGAAAAGCCGACGATCAATTGAAAATTTTGACCTTTCGTATTGAAGATATGGATTTTTTCCCAAAACACCAAAAAAAATTAGGTCTTTTTGGGAAAAAAATCCATATCTTCAATATGAAAGGTCAAAATTTTCAATTGACCGTCGGCTTTTCCTCCTGCTACATACACTTTAATAATATATCATTAGATTTATATAATTTACTTCGAGGACTGTTATATATCATAAATTTGAAAAATATCAAATTTTTATAATTTGTCATAAAATTTGTATTTTATTGTGATTTTCAAAAATGAAAATTATTTGATATCAGAAAGACATGCTTCGTATTCAGAATGCAATTCGATAGGTCTGAGGTGCTCTCATGTCCCTCAAAAAATACTGTCGAAACGCAATAAACGCTCATTTTAGATCCCTTAAGTAGCCCTTTTCGAAATACACCTTTATATGTATTTCCTATCAAAATACATAAGGGGCTGTCATTTTCTTCGGGAAGGGGGTCATGAATACGTCGGTAACCGGAGTTAATTTTTATGACTCATTATCGCGGGCTAAATTTTTTATATGACCCCCCCTGCACACATACCCGAAACAAATTGTTCCGCACGTGCGCATGACTGAAAAATGCTGCACGGAGCGGGCAAAAATCTTGATTTTAATTGTAATGAATCCCTGCGCTGCGCGCGAAAATTTTGATTGTAAGTTTGATTTGGTGATATTGGTCCTACGTTTTGATGATTTTTTAATAACTTGTGCAAAACATAAGTTTGAGTTTATGATCTATGGGATGATTGGATTCGAAGTTCAGAAATTGGTCCGTGTGTGTAATTATGCGATAGATTTGGACTTTGGTGGACCGGTCCCAATAGACAACTGGTCAATGGAATGGAGTATCTGAAAATAGAATTGAGTGATTGGTGATCATTAGTTGTTCTCCTTCAGTAGAGAGTTTGTGCCCTGACCTAATAAATTCAGATACTCGGTGAACTCCATGGAAATAACACTTCCTGAGTTTACAATATGTGTCGTCTACATAGCGATATACCACCAGAAGGGGATGGGACATGGTTGACATTGCTTGTAATTTAAGGTATTATTATGTACATTTTACCTCCATGAATTTGTTTCAGAATTCTCCATTATAAAAGCGATTATGTGTAAGGTAAGCTCCACACAGTCTAACAATCTGATCAGGAGAGAGCGAACAATGTTCATTGTACATAAACAGAATTCTAATTTTTAGCAATCATATAAAAGAAGTATTGTTTTACACTTCAGATTGCCCAACCTCACCTGCAATACTTTCAGGATGTCCAGCATCACCTGTTATTCCTCAACAATCAATTACCCTTACCTGTGAGTCTGATATCACAAATCCTGCATCGAAAATTGAATGGTTTATCAATGACATCATGCAAACAACGTCTCAACCAGTTACAACAAGAGAAGTATACTATGGATACATAACCACACAATCTTTAATTTTGGATGCAAGACAGTTGGATAATAGTGCAGAAGTTCAGTGTTGTCAAAGAGCTTCTCTTGGTGGAACGGTCTGCGAGGACAATTGTAGTGACGAGTGTGCCATTCAAGTTGAAGATGAAAGTAAGATCTTAAGACAAATAAGCAAATAATAATAAATTTTACTTAGCTACGCCTCGGGGTCTTACGCATTTTAATGACAACTAGGCTTCAGAAAATATACTGCTAAGAAAAAAATATTTTGATTGTATGTTTTGTGGTATCAACTCACCAAATGCTTGAGTTTGGATCCCTTGGCGAAAGAAAAAACCAATATTATGCGAAGTACATCTATTGTAGTTGATATTTATGATCCTAGACTTTCCATTGTATATTGATCTCTACTCACCCTTTTTTTATTTCTCTTTACAGGGCCGCCAGTACAAGGTACGTTTCAAGTTGTGTCAAGCAATTTAGATCTCAAAATCTTGAAACAACATTCATACTCATCCATACGACTAGTCTCCATAGCAGCCAGTTTGGTTCCGCTCCCTTCACACAAACAATCTGCCAATGATAGCGAACGAGTTCTTTTTGTTGATTGGCTAACACTTTTTCCATGACGTCATCTACTTGCTCCTCGCACAGCTGATTATTCAGCCAGGAGTTCAATCCACTTGCGATCAAGGTGGTCATTGGCAGACAGTTTGCGTGGATGGAGCGTAACCAACCTGGCTGCGGAGGAGACTACCATACGACATGTAATTCGTAGCCATGAGGGTACATATTATATTCTATCGCAAACATGATTGTTAAAAATGTGTGGTTTAAATACACACTTTGTTATTCCTTTTTATAATTTGTTTAAATAATTTGTTCGTCAAACAGGTTGCCGTTGGGTGCGGGTCCGAATCACTCTTGAGAATGTAAACGGTAAATCTGCTCTGTGGATGGATGCATATGACGACCAATCGTCAACGGAGTATCGACAACTCACAGCCAGGATTCTCACTGTTGTAAGATCGTGATAAAATGTTTTTGCTTGCTTGGTTCTTTATTTCTTATTTTATTTCTATGGGTAAATTATATCTCATTGTATCTTTTTATCTGGCACTCTTATTGCATTAATTTGTTGTTATTGCCGGTTTTGATTGTCAACAAATTATACGTGTCATAATAAAGATGATCATGAAGGTTTGTTATTTTTCCAATACTATATAAATATCTGTACTGAAATCGCTCTTCAATCGTTATCTGTTGGTAGTGCCATCTGCTTATGTTATAATGATCTTGCTTATAATGTACTTGCTCTATACATCCAGTTCCGAATGGTTTATGATGGACTCACCGATTACAAAGGCTCTGTCCTACCAACAATCCGGCGTTCACCAGAAGGATTAATCAAAGTTGTCATAGGTATTGAATTCGACTTCCCATTCGGCTCCGACACAACAAACATACACCAGGCCTTGATTGATGCATTGGATGTCAATGGCGTTATTGATGTCAATGCTGGCGATGAGTCTGTCATTGATGTTCTGCCGAGTAGCTTGAGTGAAGAATGTAAGTATTCAGAAGATGACATTAACTTATTCGGGCCATTACTCCGAAGGTTCATTATTACGAAGGGTCATACTCCGAAGGATCATAATTCCGAAGGGTTGTTATTCCGAAGGGTCATTATTCCGAATGGTCATTACTCCAAATTGTCATTATTCCGAAGGGTCGTTATTCTGAAGGGTCATTACTCCGAATTTAAAACAAGGCTCGTTATTCCGAATGATCATTAATCCGAATTTAAAACAAGGCTCGTTATTCCGAAGGTCATTACTCCGAATTTACATTAAGGGTCGTTATTCCGAAGGACCGTTATTCCGAAATTCGGATAACCGACCCTTCGGAATAACGAACCTTACCGTAAATTCGGAGTGATGAACATTCGGAATAACGACCCTTCGGAATAACGAAGCGTAATCACTTATTCGTCCGTTTGTCAAACATTCCTAGCAGTAAAGGGATTTTAGTGTTTGCAAGAAATTTGGGACGTCTTTAGCACGCGGCATCAAAACTTACAACTCTATAAATAAATAAAGTTCTATAAATAAATAAATAAATAAATAAATAAATAAATAAATAAATAAATAAATAAATAAATAAATAAATAAATAAATAAATAAAGTTCTATAAATATTAATAAGCAAAGCAATGTGGAATTCTCTATTTTTTTTATAACCAGGTGTTTGTCCATCTCACTTCTGTTTCCGTGGTGCTTCGTGCTCTCCAAACGAACAGGATTTTTCA
The DNA here is from genome assembly GCF_039555335.1 of Amphiura filiformis. NCBI lineage: Eukaryota > Metazoa > Echinodermata > Ophiuroidea > Amphilepidida > Amphiuridae > Amphiura > Amphiura filiformis. The sequence continues at coordinate 53,445,925 of NC_092631.1, read as the reverse complement.
AGTTACTGTCAGTAAGTCTATAAAATGCTTTTTTATTCCTTACATGGTCTTATTTTTTCTCAAGTCATCTCATAAAAGGTCATATTCTCTTTCTTTGCCGTGAAAGACTTGTTATTTGTTGTTTTATTGCCATGCACTTTTAAAAAACGTTTTCAAAACCCAACGTACGGCTGTACATTACATCACGTTTTAGTTCATACTATGCTTGTCAAAAAATATCCTTTTCAGAAATTGAATCTTTTGCCATTTCATACTATATAGGTGTCCTGGAAATTACGCTCCACCGAGATGTGAGCATTTATCATGTAAGTTGACTTTTGTTATTATTATCTCGACGAGACATTTTTGATCGTATTTAATCGTCGAAAATAGTATTCCGTAAGTCATAATTAGGTTTCTTTATAATGTTATTTACGCAGTTAAACTTTAAAAATATTATTTACGTTTGCAACCATTACGAAACTTTTCTATTATTTTTAGTACTATTTTTTCCGATTTTGACTAAATTTTGGCTAATAAACAACAACGAGTGAGAAAGAGTGTAGGTAGCGTTTCAAAATAATCTGTTGTACATGTGTGTGCCCGTCGGAATTCCAAAAACTGTTGATACCTAAAATAACCTAATAACCCTAAAATGGAAATCGTACGTTACAGTGGCAGAACCAAGTATTTGTATTTTTTTGTTTTTAATTGTGAGGTGCTTTACAAGTGTATCCCAAATATCGAATACGCGTTTATATTATAGAGTAACCTTCTGAGTGTCCCAATTAAACCACGTGAATTAAGGTAAGCATTGGTGAGAAGCGAGCTTAGTAACATTGTCATCTCTAATGTTTTTCCATTTTTCTTTTATTACAGCTGGACCAGACTACACAACATTTAGACCATCCAGAGGTAATCTGCACTTACAACAGATACTTGATTGAGTGTATTTGCAACGCATTTGTCCCACTTTCGTAACTTTTGTACTTTAATAAAATACTGTATATAATGAGCTAATGTTTTTTTTTTACATACTTAAGGTTATTAATTATTTTAAACTGTTGTGATTTGGTAGTTCACAGCATCTTACGAATGGTAGTGAGCTTTGGCAAAACTGCATTGCTCAATTCATAGCGAGCGTGTAGAAGAATTAAAATGTCACAGATATACTTTTATAGGTGCTGCGGTTCTTGAGTTACGTTGTAAAGAGGTCTGAAACAACAACACTTTTGTAAAACGTACATAACTCATTAACAACAATAAATTAAGCAAGTTTGCAAAGTATACGATTTGTAGAATGAACTTTTGCAAAACATCAAGGTGTTAATTTTCAGTAATATATTGACCTAGATAATGAAAATCGATTTTGTAGGTTGCTTCGACCAACAATACCTCGTCTACCCTTAAAACACTGGATACTCAATATTGACTCAGCTATGAATAGCTCAACTACTGAGTAAAACAGGCCACAAAATTTCACCCAACAATTGAGTGTATTAGAAGCGTGTATTAGGGTGCACACCAGTATATAGCCTCCATTGACTTTCTGTACAAACAGGGTCCATTAAAACGTCATTTTCTTGACTCCAGAGCGACTGAGTTCTTCAAAACTTACGCTTTCTGCAAGTCGAAGGTCAGATAAAGTCATCTATTGTAGGAAATTATATACGGAGTCCAGCATTTTTTCCAGAAAAATGCCGACTAGATCACCCTATAGCCCATACAGCTTACACCACCTCACGAATAGCTTGGTGTTTCTGAAATGTAACACATTTTGAAAGTTTATCCAAATCGTTATAAAAAGTCGGATCCTGCTCATTTTTCACAGACAATCTATTTCCCAGGCCTAAATGAGGATTAAATATTAATCATGGCCTAATATTTGGGTTTTAAGCCTTTTTAATGTATTTAATTCAGTCGTATTGCACGTTTCCTCGTTTGAAACACTGATTTTTCTCTCCCAGGGTGTAGGAGACTTGTATTTACTGGTGTGAACGCATTAGAAACTGATATTGGACTCGTTAATATAAGCTTACAAAGTTATCTTTTCAGGGTCTGTATTGTGCAGTGACGTAGCTTGCGATGCCATCGCGGCATCTACATGTATATTCAACGTAATGTTTACACTCCTCCTGTCACAGGGAAGATAATTTTTGGAATCGAAAAATCAGAAAAGCCTTAGAGATCAAGACTCAAAAACCCACACTCAAGTCAACAGGTATGTCAGATACGCCCTTCCCGCCATCTATGACGATCTGGTGCCACTTGACCACCCACCGGGTGGTCATGTGACTGGAGACGTGTAAGCACTGCGCTGAATGAAGATGCCGCAGTGGCATCGCAAGCTACCTCGCTGCACAATACAGACCCTGAAAAGGTAACTTTAAAGCTATGTCAATTTGAGTTCTTCATAGTAACAATTATGTAGCGTAGTACATAACATTTTTCTATGTGTAAATATTACATAACTGATGTTGCATCTCCCAGAGGTCACGTATGGACGGCTTGTTTTCATCTTAGAAGAAATCGATGATACACCAGCCGTATGGGACCCTGTATATGACGATCCAACATCAAGTGAAGCACAGGAGATTATCAATGGTCTGAAAACGGTGGTAAAATGTTATTTTTATTGTTCCTATATTTTGATTCCCGATTTGCTAGGATTCTAGTGTGAGGGGACAAAGCTAAATTTCCGTCCCCATTTGTCATTTTTTGTCCCATTTTAAATAATTTTTATGGTCACTTTTAACTCTTTGCCGTCCCCATTTTATCCCTGTAAATCACCCGGCTCCGTTGGCTATGCTCCTAGTTATAACAGCCATCAGATTATAGGGAACAACAATGATAACATTGTTGAAGATATGCTTTATAATATATAGTACTTCACTGATTGAAAAGAAATTTCCTCATTCAGTTAACAAGCATGTTTTGGACCCGTTTTGGTTGCAGCTTACTGAGGTATTCGGCCGTAGTTTTACATGTCTCAGGCAAGTCACTGTAGCCGACCTGTATAATGCACACGGCAGAGGCATTGGCGTTATTGCTGGATTGGAATTTACACAAGCTTGTGGCAACTCCTTGAATGCTATAAGAACTGTGTTCATTCAGAGTATCGATTCGGATGCCAAGATCGATGGATCAATCTATGAGCTTGATCGAGATTTCATTTTGGGTGTTGGATTGGAAGGTTAGCCATGTTTATGTTGAATGCTTTTTATTGAATATCCATATACAATGATATAATAACAGAGACAGAAATTGTAGACAGATACACAAATTGAATGTTTGATTAAAAATAAAACTAGAAAGAACAAAAGTGGTCATTACCTGCAAAAAAAGTGCCATCTTGAGAAAATGTAAAAGGGAGCCAATGTTGCCGATTCTAATTTTTATTTCCGGCACTTTATCGAACACAGTACATTTATACGCTTTTCATAAATTAAAATGATCAATCTAAACATTAAACGATATGTTTCAACGTTTTTAACGCTTTCATAACAAATTACACTCTTCTTGTAACAATGTTTTCCAGAAATATGTGAGCCACTGTTTGTCTGTGCCAATGGTGGTATATGTGAGCCAAGTTTAAATCAATACTCCAGCTCATGTAGGTAAGGACTGCAATAAAATATAAACATCTCAAAAAAGTAATTACCCCCTTTAAATAATGGCCATCATACAAAAACGGGCTATTGTATTACAAATCTGTAAAATGCGTTGGGAGCAGAATATATTTCTGCACATTTTGACACCTCATTAATTTGTAGCAATTGACTAAATATTGACGTCACACTCACAGCGTACATTTAAATCAATGTAACCCAAGATTGAAAGTTGCTGTAAAATCTATTGATTTGTATTCAGTATAATGGTATCTGAGTGTTTTTGTATTGTTGTAAGTGCAACTTTCAAATCTGGATCTCACTACATTAAATTGACCGGTGCTTTATTGTTTTCTGACCTATCGTATTAAATGAGGTGTCAAAATACGCAGAAATAAATTCTGCTTCCAACGCATTTTACAGATTTGTAATACAATAGCCCGGTTTTGAATAATGGCCATTATATAAAGGGGGTAATTACTTTTTTGAGATGTTTATTTTTAACCTGAATGTTATGGGTGAAATAAAACCGCGTTAATCATCTCCATTGGGCCAGCTTTGCTATCGTACGACAGGGAGCTACATGATGTTTCTCTGAAACTGGTGTATTAGCTAGTGCTTTTCTGTTAAAATGGGCCAGTTTCGATACACACGAATATTTTTTATAGCGTTAGGTTCAAATTTAATTCAAGAATGCTTAAGGGAAGGGGTATGAACGTTTGGACAGTATTTATTTTGGGACATTAGAGCACACCAGACATATCGAATTGCGTTTTTTGAAATTCGCAATTTAATTTGTGCTCTCATGTCCCACAAAAAATACTGTCGAAACGCAATAAACGCTCATTCTAGATCACTTAACTTTATTTTTGTTTATTCTGTCAACAGTTGTCCACTGCCATATACTGGTTCCAGATGTGAAATATTAATATGTACGTTTCGCTCGGTTGTTGTGTTATAAATTGATAAGTCAATATAAATGTAATACATTCCATTCCACTTTCATAAACAACTCTATTAAGTATAGTATAGCTTTTTTTCCTTCAAAGATAATATTTTTAAATACACAAAGTTAGCTTATTCATATTTGTCTTGGTTGCAATTATAACAGTGCAAACCACGATGATCCCAGTGAAGCCACCTGTAGATCCTAAGCCACCCAAAGGTACGAACATAATTATACATGTATATAATATTGCAATTTCAAAAAGCTATATTATTGTTTAAGCCAACTTGAAAATTATTGAACAACATTACTTGTAGTGACCTTAATTGTACAGTCCCAGATTTTGATGACGAGTCTTATTGATGACGCGGAGAATGTAAGAAACCCCTTTGTGAATGTGACAATATAGGAAACGCATAAGTTTTTTGTGGAATACATGCTTTCATATTTCGTTTTGTTGATGATGCATGATGCAACTCGTTCATAAACGGGAAACATTAAGTACTTGGGATGTTCAAATTGGACAATAGATTTAGTGAAGCTGATTTATTTAGTAAAGCTGATTTACTAGAGCCTTTAAACGCCAAGTGGCTATTTTTTCGCTTGTTTATCTTGATTTAATTTTTTCAAATTTAAAAGGACTAACTACCGATGAATTAATCACCATCATTGTGTCCTCTATACTGGGTGGTGCCCTGCTTCTTGGTCTACTTCTCTGTGTTTGTTGCTTATGTTGCTGTCCTGCTACAAGAACCCGCTACATATTTACGGAAAATAACCGAAACAGCAAGTATCGCAAGAGGATCGTTCATGATAGATGTGATGAGGAGCAACATCCAGATTGGCCATGGAAAGGGAAAGGTCGCCCTCCAGTGACGTATAACTGTGAAACATTTGATCGTCAGTTTGAGAACAATTACGAAAGAAAGGTAATCAATCTCTCTGTTTTCTTTCATGTAAAAGCAAAACAAAATAAAGTAGGAAAACCCAGTATGCGAGATGAGGGTCCGGGTGGTAAGGAAGTGATGTTGCAGTGTGAGATGATGTGGGAATGATCGTGGTGTTAGAGTGTAGGGAACCGAATACAGTAGGCTAAAGTGCGGTGTTGTGCGATGCCATAGTCAGGTAGTGTAGAATAAAGTATGGTGCTGTGCGGAGCGATGCGATGCAAAGGAAGTGGTGGTGTGGATTGAGTGAAATGGAGTTTATAAAGGAAAATAAATAGCATTTTTATAAGATTGAAGTATATTCATGTCATCCTGAGATTATGGGTGTGTTTACTCTTATTTTATTTAACAGGAAGCTGAAAAAGGAGCGGCTCGTCTGATCATCTACTAGTTCATTCCGAGCCAATGAACTTTGTTACAAATTTATACATTATTTTTATGAATGTACAATGAACAATCAATAATCTAAACAAAATAGAGATATCAGAATACGAGAAAGAGATTGCAAGTACAAAGGTGTTAATTAAGTAAATAGCTAAAATATATGCAAATACAAAGGGAATAATCTGCAATTTGTATTTTAAAATATTTGGTTTAGTTGTTGACTCTATAGATGAATTCTTATACTAGCTTAGAATGCACTTGAGTCGTTTATTGTAATAATTTTTATTGAACTCCTCATTTATAATTTGTCTATCACTAAGTTAATGTATATTTCTGTAGTTATGTGCACAAAATAATACAGCTCTCTATATGGATTTCAACACCTCACAGACCTTTCGGTCGTCTGACATTCTGAAACCACTCTCTCGTCGTTCGCCTCTATAGCACTTTTCATATCCTTCGTCACCCTTCATTCTGCTTTGGCCTGAGAAGTTAAATGTAAATACAAATACAAAGAAATACCTTAATTATTAGGTTTTGTGTGTTAATACTGGGTAAATATAGAGGGTTAAAGTTGAGAATCAGAATGCCTTAAGTCAAGAAATGCCATTTAGAGAAAAACGAGTTTTAATATTTTTGCGACATAAATCTATTTATAACTACGACGAGGACCAGTGATTACACTGACAAAATTTCATCGGTATAGCTCTTTCACTTCTGTGTGATGTCAAAAACTTTTGGATACCCCCTCGTAAGAAGCACCGGATTTAACTCAAATTCAAATCTAGTCCTATAGCTGGCAGTTGTATCCTTTTCATTATAACAAATGTTGATTATGATAAAGAAGAGTGGAATTTAAGATATTCTTTAGAATTCCTTCAAAGGAGTATTTCTTGATCCTAGCATCCTCTTTTTATGACATTTTTCAGCAGATATCCACGAAAAAAGCTTATTCCCAAAATTTCAGTTGATTCCGATTTTGCGTTTGCGAGGTATGCGTGATTATCTGACGATCTATGCTAATCGTAGATCCATCGTTTGCGCTCATTTTAGTGATAAATGTTTACCCCAGCACCTTACCCGGGGGTAGGGCCGGCCATCAAAGATGACCATAGAGGGTGGGTTGGTGAGGCCCACCATTGGTTTCTACAGTAAAATCACTGATTTTCATTTCACTCTTGTAAAAATTATTCCAAGAGCTATGGACTCTTTAGTTGTCAACCCGATTGTCAATTAGGTTGAAATAGTCATTTCCTTTTATATTTAGAATAAAAATCGGTGAAAATCGCATTTTTGTTGAATTTTTAGCCAAAAATCAATTTTGCCTATACTTTTGTACATAGCAAGAATTTCCAAATTTGCATGGGCGCCCTCACATTATGACGATGTTGGGAATGGTTGTATTTATTGTGGTCATACTGCAGTTACTGTCCGTTTTCCTATACAAAATACACAGTGCTCTTTCCCATTGACGCGTGACCTCTACAAATAGCCTACGTTAAAAGTATGGGGATATGCCTAGTTAACGTCGCTGTGTGAAAAATAACCGGCCAATATTAAAAGTACTCTTCTAAAGTTCTAGAAAATATAGTTTTGTAACATATCCTAAATTTTTAGCTAATTTAGATGTTTGGAAATACTCGTACTTTGGTGTTTTAGTTAATGTTATAGGTAATAGTACATTGCCTAGTTAACGTCGCTGTGTGAAAAATAACCGGCCAATATTAAAAGTACTCTTCTAAAATTCTAGACAATATAGTTTTGTAACATGTCCTAAATTTTTAGCTAATTTAGATGTTTGGAAATACTCGTACTTTGGTGTTTTAGGAAGGATATGTAAACGACAGATAACACCAAAAAATATGAAGAAATCATTTCCAACCCGTGTTAAGTCTGCAAACCACCATGTTTCTCATTTTCAAGAACGCTGGTTAACAATAAGCACGTATTGTCTCATTTCGTAAACAAAGACCACACATAATTGTTCTCTAGCGCTCGCTTTATAATCGTTCACCCAACTGAAAGTATAATCCCAGCTCATTGCTCCATTGTACGTTTAAAGCAGACACATATGTTGTGTGTATTTAACCAGAGAAGATATGATTTAATCAGTTGAGCTGTTTTCAATGAGTGTTATCTTGGTTTAATAGCTTTTAATGGGGTTTAAGTCCTGCAAAGGTCGAATTGAATTCTACTGTAGACATGTCTGCATCATGTAGCACTGGATAGAGGAGGCCCATAGCTATACATTGGTACCAAATATAACTCTATATGACGTTTATCATTGAAAATTGAAGGGGTCGCAGCAACCCCTCTTCGTAGTCCGTGCAACAAAATGTGGCTCAGTAGTTGTAGGGTTAAGCCTGCATTCTGGTTCTGAACCCTCGATATATTGCAATTACTAGTTTCTGAATACTATCGCTGTAGGTCTTGATTGCCCTGTAATTTCCATTGACGAAATATTTTACGTCTAGAACCAATTTATCCATCCACATTACGGAGACGTTTTACATTCATCCAAATATGTGCAAAGATCAACAAGTAATTAAGTGAAGCTTTTGATGATATGGTGATTTCCGTGAATAAGCTCATCAGGAATGTTAGATATCAACCTATAAGTCCAATAATTTACTTATATTTTAGACGTTTCATCTTCTGATCGGAAGACTTCATCAGTAATGCGCCATCTTGTAACATTCCCACTCTCTCGGAGTGTTTTGTTCTTTGCATTAGCTGATCGTATACATGATTTAGTGAATTTTTATGCTCCATATATCGTCGTGCTTGTCGTCCAAAACAATTAATGGAAAAGATATGTCGACGATATCTTCGAGATCATACCAAAGAACAGTAGGCAAAAACTGACAGAACTCCTTACCAAAGCCGATCCAACCAGCAGTATCAAATTCTCTTTAAGAAGCGGGAGGAAAATAACTTTCCTCGATAAGCTGATAAGACGCACACCAACAACTTTTTTAAAATCTCGGTTTGCAACATCCAAACAGCGATGAAGCCAAACTATACACTGAAATACAACCTTGCATAGTTTTTGCACTCCCCAAAGACAAAATAGAAGCCGCCAAAACATGTGATTGCGTATACAAAATACAGTCATGGACAAAGGTTTGGAATATTTTTATTTTTGTATCAAATGCAATTTTTAATCATATACGGAACAGGTTTTTTGTTCTGGAGTAGTGCTCAGTTGAATTTAATGAAAGATGCAAATGTCTTTTGATGTTTACATCACACAGTTTGTCAATTAAACAAAGAATTGCCTAAAGAAGAGCATTACAATGGAAGAATCACACAATCGCAACACTTTTTGGCGGTGTCTTTGTATCGCAAAATGAGATTAAAGACACTAGCATACTTTATTGTTTACACAAAAACTTAAACATTCACTGTGACATGTTCAGATAAGTGTCTTGCTTGAGAAAACACAAATCAATATTTGGTGTGTCCACCCCTTGCCAGCTCAAGGTCATGTACACGACGTGACATTCCCTCGACCAGGTTTGCCAAGGTTCCTTGTGGAATATCTCGCCAGCAAGCAATGAGGGCGTGTCAAAGTTCCTGCAGGATGATTGGTTGGTTGTCCATGTTATCTAACCTGTGGGATACTTCTGCCCATAGGTTCTCTATAGGGTTCATATCCGGACTCAAAGCCGACCTGTACAGGTGTTCTACATTCTTATTTTCAAAGAATTCCCTCACACGTAAGGCTTTGTGCGCCGTGGTGTTGTCATCTTGGATCACGAAATTGTTCCCGAAGTCTCTTCTTTCAAACGGAAGCATACCTGTACCAAAAACATGCAGGTATTGGTCATGGTTTATGTGTTCTTCTAGCAGGTAGAGATGTGATTTCGACCTACTGTGAAATGCTCCCCATACTGTGATTCCACCACCTTCTCCCTGGACTCTAGGCAGGATACAATCCTCGAGCAGGGCTTGACCAACCTGTCTTCGGACCTTGAATCGGCCATCTTGTCTGTAGAGGGGGAATCGGGCCTTGTCACTGAAGATCACATTACCATAGTGCAGTTATGTCCACGGAAAATTCACCGTGACCTTTCCAGCCATAAACCCACTTAGTGAAGATTAAACCGATATATGCAGTATTAAACCATTATAGTAATCTATTGTCGAATGCAAATTTATTACCACGTGATAATATTAATCCAATGAGTGATCGAATTGTCCGCTACGGTCGACTAAACCAATCGATAATGTCGCTATTGACATGTACAGACGGAGCTCCACTGACCGAGTTTTGGGGTATTTTTCACTGCTTTGCTGTCATTTACTCATCAAGGCGGTCCCCCGTTATTATAAGGACTATGCTAATGATTTAAAGATTGACATGTAGAGAATAAACCATTGATTCACAGAAAGTACTAAATTTGTACCTATTACGGTTTCGTGACACCAATCTTCCAAATACGACCAAGCCAGGGCTGCCCGGTGAAGCAAAATGTGCATTGGAATAACACGGGAGTTTGGACAGATGGTAGGATTTCTTTCTCATACAAATGCATGGTCCCCCGTTATTAAAGCTTGTACTGGGTTGAAAATTCAGATATTTTGAAAAGAATAAGTAATTGAAACATAGAGCAAGTATTCAAATCATAGCTTTTATACTTTTTGATATATATGATGCTAACTAGTTCATCTCCTATATCTACAACACAGCGCTACCAGTAGGGTTCAATTGCTTATTGTGAGTGCCCCAGTGCTGTGTGCATACATGTAGTTAACAATAACTGTATGATGACGCCAGTAGCCTCCTGTCAAATTCCTATGTCTCTGTGACCAAAGCAAGCGCGCATGCTGAGAAGTATCGGCTTTCTTATTGGTTGTCTTGCGCGAAAACCTACACTAACCAGTCTATTGTTCACAAGTTTCCTGGTAACAGGCGCGTTTATGGACCTCAGCCACTCTGTTCGTAGCCGAGATGCAGGCTTCATGCGGCCATTGCGGTAAAGTCTCAGGAGAGATCGGTCTTCACTGGTGATTGTCTTTCGGGGCCGACCTGACCTTAGTCTAGGTGTAGTTGTTCTGGTCTCTTGACGTCTCTTCAAAATTTTAGGAACTGCACCTTATGTAATTCCTAAAGCGGCACCAATATCAGTGATATCCTTCTGTTTAGCCGCGATTACGTAAGTCAATGACGCGGGCGTACAAATCTGCGCTCAAATCGCACCCCATGATCAGAAATATCGTATACAGACAGATGCAAAAAATTAAAGCTGGTTTCTTCACACGGTAATGCAAAAGTCAATGTAACCTTATGAATCATATCGCTAAAATAACTGCGAAAAGGATGCCCGATGGTTAATTGGTCAGGCATAAGAAGCCATTGTCCTACATTACGTATTGTGTGATATGGAATGGTACCTTAGACCCTGCCAGACACCCGTGATCCATTTTGCATGGCTGACGGGTCATTGATGGTAAGACGGAGATCAAACTAATAAACAAAGACTCTTGCAAGCAATGAAACCATGTGGATTAGAAAGTGAGGGGGGATATGGGGAGATTATCAAAGAGATGAAGAAACATATTCACTAAATTATGTATATGAACAGAACACTCTGAAGATAAGAATGGGAGTGTTGCTAGATCGGCGCATTACTGAAGAAGTCTTCCGATCGGAAGATGAAACGTCTAAAACGTGAGTAAACTAAAGTATACTAATACAGGGTGAGTAAAAAGTGCAATAGGGCAATGAATTCATCTTTATTCTAGAATCAAGTTGAATTTTTTTTTGGTTTTAAACGTTATATAAATGATATATTCATTAGTGACCTTTGTGAAAAAATGAAGTAATAAGCATATTTACCGTTCTGTTTTTATGACACATTTTACAGCGATACCCAATTTTCATGTAAGGTAGATTTGGAACAACTGCCATTTCTTAACCTCATTGGCACGGAAGTAGAATGGAGCCTCCAAAGTGTTATTGCCCCTGGTCTTGTTTAAGTAGAAGAAACATCATTTCTTGTTATTTTCTTATTCAGCTTTACTTTAAAGCTGTTCATTCTCTATAAAAGAAACATACACATTTGTGGGCGGGTTTTTCAAATGTCGAGAGGAAATGCGTGCAGATTAAAGTGGAGTGAATTACAAAATATCCAGTAAGTTATACATTAATGGGAATAGAAAAACCGGAGTTGGGGTCGAGTGAAGTATGAAGGACTTAAGTAATGTTCAAAAGTTATGTTTGAACCAAAAAAAAGGGAATTGAAAGAACGCAAAAATCAACATTGATTTAAGTTAGTCAGATTCAGATCTGGTGTCTTTATTGCGTATTGTGCGCTCTCATTCAAAAAGCATGATGCCTCGTGGACTAGTTAAATTGGGTATGGTAGTAAAAAGACTCATAAAATATCAAACGGTACCTGCGATTCACTTAATTTTTTCACAGAAGGTGATTATTGAGTGTGGCATTTTTATGTAGAAACTTTTAACAATGGGAAAGTTCAACTTGCTTCTCACGTAATTATCGATTCTTTGCCCTATTGCACTGTTTTTACTCACCCTGTAGGTAACACTATGTCCACATTTTCAATTTGCAACAAATAAGGTATTTACGATGTAATATTTCTCTCTACTGCCCACAGTAAATGTTGATTATGATAAAGAAGAGCGGAATTTAAGATATTCTTTAGAATTACTTTAAAGGAGTATTTCATGATCCTAGCATCCTCTTTTTATGACATTTTCAGCAGATTTCCACGAAAAAAGTTATTGCAGATATAGGGGGAAAACCCTGATAGCAAAATATTGCGACATTTACATTATGATCACGATACAGTTTCATAAGATAAGAATTTACCATCCCACAATGCATAGCGCTAGAGTACATATCATGCTATAATCGCTATGCTGCACTTTAGAGCAGACAAAATTTACGCTAGGAATCACGGGTAATAGATAAAATAATAACGAATTCATATTCAATTGTAAATAGTGTAGTTCCGCCGAAGGTTAAAGTACATAAGGACCTTTTTATGTTTCCAGTACAGACCGGTACTGTTTACATAAAAGATGACGTCATAATATCATAAATATGACATTTTAATATCCCATAATTCATATCGCCTGGGGACTGACTGCTGATCCTTACAGCTTGGCCAAATACAGTTAATGAGCCAAAATGCGGAGCAGCGTGGAACACTGGTTAAGGTCTATACCTTTTGTGCGAGAGGTCTGGTTCAAAATCGCCACTGGACCAAAACGAAAAATTAAAATAAATACAAATCAAATCCGCTCTCCCCTTGGCTCATCTGGAAAAGGCTGGGTATATTTCACATGATAAATGACCTCGTTACAGTCGGTTCCGATCAGGGTATCCCCCGATTGTTGCTAGACACTTGTCAGTCCTGTAGAAATACCCTACGGCGACCCTCTTCACCAAGTCACTTGACCTGATTAAAGTTTCGTCATCGCTATCCACCAATTTTAAATTGTAATATGTGTATTTTAATGGTTGCGTAGGCTATTATTGCGATTCCATGGCAAAGGGTCGAAGCATATATTTGGTCAGTCCCTTCGGCGCACAGTGTCATCGGCCCGATATCTTCATGGCAGAAAATGCCATGGTAGGTTGAATCCACAGCCACGGATGGCCATTGTATTCCCACCTGTTTAATAGTTTTTAAATGCATAGTGGGCTGAAGGACATCCGACTAAGGCTAATGACATTAGCCTGTGACTGACCTCGGTACGGTCAGCGAGCATACATTCGCCATTGTCATATGCTTATAGACTGTCTCTACGATAGTCTCCTACACAGCCAGTTTGTGTCAGTCGGTCTGACACTCGTCGATCCTGTATGTTCGTGATAGCCACATATAGTCTGGCCTGAGACTACCTCCACGAGGTTCTACGCTGCGCTATTTAAAATCTTGAATTTTGGTCACTTTTTCAGCTCAAGACGCAAGCTACTCTCTCAAAGCGCAAACTAACGACTATCTTATCTGTTCAACACGTATTTTCAAGTGTATGAGACCACATCTGGTTTCTTGAGAAAAAATCATTTACGGGAGATATTCATCATTTTCCAACCCGGTATCCGAAGATTTTCGTCTGATATCAAAATCGTGCATAGCAATTCACGTGTATCGATCCCGTGTATTTATTTTAATATCTCTGCTGCATCAAATAATTATTAGCCAGGCGATGTCGGTGTGCGGCGATATTCCCAAATGCGAGTTCCCTAATTTTACTTTATTTGATTAGTGCCCAATCTGGCGCAATGTCACTACCGCTAGGAATTATGGGCAATGATTCAAAATAGTTCATCGGTGACTTGAATTGTTCCGGTTGGTATATCCATGATAACGCTTACGTTTAGAGTACAAACCCGCACCTCATGTTCAAACCAGAATAGCAGCAATTCAGTCGTTGAGAGCTATACGCTATAGGCCTACGCTACACTATATCTGCCCGGACACGTCTAGCTATATCGTATTGTTTCGTTAAGTAATTAACACTCGGTGATTTTCAACAAGATGGCTGAATCTAACTTCAAACAAACTGATAACAATGTAACAGAGAAAGATGTTACTGATGAAAAAGTCATGTACGCAGAAAATTGCGGCATATGCGAGTCTGATTATCAAACTCCAAAATCGCTTAAATGTCTTCATAGTTTCTGCCTGAAATGCCTCGCGGAAAAAGTAAACGCTGGTAAAAATACGGTCACTTGTCCAACCTGTGACATAGTGACCGAGCTACCAAGCAAAGGCGTGGAAGGGCTGAACACCAACTTCATGCTGATAGAGAAACATGAACGCAGTTTGTTTGAAAAACAGTTGAAAGAGAAAGATTCGTTTATTCCCTGCACGTCCTGTGAAAATGATTCGATGGAGAAGGCAGCAGCATGGTGCAGACAATGCCAGGATTATATGTGTGAGACGGCAGTTAAGGATCATAAAAAGGTACGCATAACAACGACTCATGAGATTATCTCTCTTCAAATACTTCAATCAGAAGGAATTCCGAAAGGCACGCGTTCGGTAAAGGAGAGAATTTGCCCCAGACATAAAGACGAAAAACTGATATTTTATTGCGAAACCTGCGAGGTTCCATTTTGTCGCAATTGTGAAATCATCGATCATCCTAGAGGCGAAAACCACTCTCAAGTCTACTTAGAAGACGCGGTAAGGAAACGAATTGATAATATTCAAAAAGAAGCTGAGGAATGCAAACACGTTGGTCGAGAAGTTGACAACACCATCGCTCAAGATGAAAGGGTAGAGGCCGCTCATCTAAAAGCTGTTGAGCAAACCCTGAATGCCTATGATGATACGGCAAAACAAGCAGCAGTACGGTTTTCAGACAAACAAAAGGAGCACAGAGATAAACTTGCCGCAGAATTAACACGATTTGATGAAAAACGCAAACAAGATATCGATAGTCACAAAGAAAAGCTGAAGCGCGTTCGCTCCCGCATAACTAGTGCTCTTGCTATTGCTGCAATGTTGGCAGAAAACGGAACACAGTATGACGTGGCAGATATGTACAAAGATGTCATAACTGCACTTCGTGAACTTCGGGAGTTTAAACCAGAACCTGAGTGTATGAGTGAGATAATTTTCAAGAACAACGACAACTGTCTCCCGAGTGTAGAAACAATTCCGGCACCAGGTGCTCTGAAGCTAGGCGTGATAGAACGGAAAGTAACGCCCCCGGTAACGCCGAAACCCGTACCGGTGCCGAAAGTAATATGGGAACAGAAGCGGAAGTTTGGGACTGGATATTTGTCGGGTGCTCGCGGTCTCGCGTTTACACCATCCGGCGATGTACTAGTCGCAGACTACAGCGCTAGACAAGCAAAAGCATTCAGCAGTTCGGGAACTTTATCACATACAATAGCGCAAAGTACTGCCGCTTTTACCAACCCATATGACGTTTGCTACTCTTCATATCTTGGATATTTTTACATGGCCGACCAATCGACTGCTGTCAAACAAATTACTCAACAGATAGCTTACTATACGGCACGTACGATCGGAGGGGGTAGTTATGGTGGACGCGGTATAGCATCAAACATGACGAATGGCAACTGGGCAGTTTGTTGCACGGACTACAACTACATCTACGTTTATGACAATGCTGGTAATCAGATCCGAAATATATTCGCGGTGGAACCTCATTTTATTGCAATTACGTCCAATAACAATTATGTGTTTTCTTCCAACAAGCAGAAATCAGTTCAAGTGGTAAATGCTAGCGGGCAGTTGATACATCTCATTGGTCCACCACCAGACATTGACAGCTCCGCATGGAGTCCTCAAGGCGTCTGCTGCAGCAAGAAGGATGAAATTTACGTGGCCAATCAAGGAGCAGGAGCAATGGGTATCTATCGATTCAAAGTCTCCGGTGAATTCATTGACTGTATCACTACGAGTCTAAACCAGCCAAGGGGACTGACACTATCAGCGGATGATCGGCAGGTAGCGGTTGTTGATGACAACGGTACATCAGTCAAAATATTTAGCCAAAAGTAAAACAAAAATTGATCTCAGGAAATTTCGCTTTGACTCTTGATTAATTGAATAAATATTCAAGGTCCAGCTAATTCAATGATATAAGTAAGATTGGCTTGCACTTTTCTGATTCATTGAAAATCACGCGGTCTGATTTCGACTTTTGTAAGGTACGAAGGTGCGATATCTCAGCTCTATAATTCACCAGTGAAGTGTTACGTGTAATCCGATTATCACTATGTCAACTGGATCACGCTTTTGAGTTCTGCACCACGATCGAAATGATCGCAACACAAAGTCTATGACATGTGCTTCCTGTTCCAAAAGGTGCGTGATCCAGTTACCAGTGAGTTATGTAACCACTTCGCTGGCGAATACGTGGGCGATTGGTATTATTCAGAGTCAAAGAAAATAATTGGTTAATGACGATCACCGTCTCTGTAGTCAGTTGACTCAAAATAACTTTTCATTTAAAAGAGGATGGTCCGATGAACATTCGCATCCTCTCCACTTTTTCTTCAAAACTGAGATACTTGTATCGAGAAAGTACAAATTTAACAAAGTTCTCACGACTTACATTGTGGAGGTTGGTGGCCTGCGACCAGCATCCACCTGTCTTTGTATCAATGGAAAGCCCAGCAAAAAGCTACAATCATGGAAAAGTCTTAGAACACGTTCGTGTTACAAACGGAAAACTGTCAATCCTTCTACCCGTGAAATGATGAGAAATGCCATTCAGCAGTTTTCCAACATTAATCGATGTGCAGACGGGACGGGTTCCTGGTCATTCCTAAACACAACATACGTCATTTCCATGATCATGAAAATATTTTATGCAGCGGAACATAATGACTCGTAAATATTAGTGTAGTGTAGTCATGGTAGTTGTATACATTTTCCATGGTGACAGTCAATGTTTAGAATGTTCAGCCTTCATGGATATTTTGTAGTTTGATTATTTTAAAATGTATATAAGTTGTTTTAGCAGCGTTACCCTTGCTTACCTTCTTCAAAAGTTACATAAAAACAGCTTCAAATCAGAAGTAATTGTTGCCAGTCCACTGGTTATGGTTTTTTTTACCATGACGATGTTCTAATATTTGACTTACACATGCATTTACAATGGATATAGTTTGAGAAAAATACCGGATCTAATACGAACCGTAAAGCGTTTCAAGCTTTTAGACGAAAATGTAATTTTTGTATAAAGCAAAAATATGCTATTTCTATTATAGACATATAAGGGTCAAGGTCATTCAACCAAGGTGGAAATAACATAGTGACGTAATCAGATCACCCTCTTCTAACTGGTCATTAACGGTAAACCAAGTCCATTTCAATGTACATTCTTTGTCATCATATTGATGTTTCTTGCAACATATGCTTCACTCGGGGGTCCAAACGTATAAATTTGTTCACAAGTAAACTACGTATTGTATTTCATGTATTTGGTTAATAACAATTGTTTATATATTGAAATAGTATGTTAAATGTACTATCAAAATGTTTGTTGAATTGTTTAGGATGATATTCATTATGTTTCAAAAACAGTTTAAAGCTAGCTGCATCAGAAGCTTTTGAATAGCATAGCACTGAACATGTTGAAAGGCAATGTCATTTATGACTTGTAAATAGGAATGTAATATAGTTGTAGTGATGCGCTTTCCATTGTAACAGTTATGTTACATGGATATTTTTGTAATACCCTTCTTGACCTCGCTTTTGCTGCCCTATAATACATGTACGTGATATAGATGTTCTCCCATCAACGAAAGCTAACGGAATGAAGGGGCCAATTAAAGTTATGATCTATAATATGGCATGTTTAAGGGAACTGGAATGAGCGTTTTGAGCGTTTCGACAGCATTTTTGTGGGACATGAGAGCACATCAGACCTATCGAATTGCATTCTGAATACGAAGAATGTCTTTCTGATATCAAATAATTTTCATTTTATGAAATTCACGATATAATACAAATTTTATGACAAATTATTACAATTGGTTATTTTTCACATTTTGGAGATATAACAGTCCTCGAAATAAATTTTATAAATTTAATGATATAGTCTTAAAGTGTATGTAGCTGGGAGGAAAAGCCGACGATCAATTGAAAATTTTGACCTTTCATATTGAAGATATGGATTTTTTCCCAAAAAGACCTAATTTTTTTTTTTGGTGTTTTGGGAAAAAATCCATATCTTCAATACGAAAGGTCACAATTTTCAATTGATCGTCGGCTTTTCACCCCACCTACATACACTTTAGGTAGAAATCATCAGATTTATAAAGTTTACTTCGAGTACTGTTAAATATCAAAAATATCAATTTTTAATGATTTGCCATAAAATGTGTATTACATTGCGAATTTCAAAAATCAAAATTATTTGATATCAGAAGGCCATTCTTCGTATTCAGAATGCAATTCGATATGTCTGATGTGCTCTAATGTCCCACAATAAATACTGTCCAAACGTTCATACCCCTTCCCTTAAGTGTACATAGTTTGTTGCGTAACATAGTTACCCTTATATTGTTAAGGGTAGATGTTTAAAAAAAGTTCAAAGCTACAATTAAGGAAAATAATGTTTGCACACTCTGGCATACTAACTGTAAATCGCCGCCCTCTCCTCCAATTCAATGTTGATGAAATTTCAATGTTGATGAAAAAGATTTTGACATTGGGCTCTCCGGTCTCCCCAACATTAATTGAGGGGAATAACAGAGGGAACGGGAAAGGGGAAAGTTTCAGAGGCTCCGGAAGATTTTTGATATGGGAGGATCATCAATATGAGACCTTCTCTGAAGCGCGAAACCCTGAGGGAATGTGTGCGGATCCACCTTCCGCGCGGAAGCTTTTGAAATGCATTGATTTTACATGAATTGTACCTTGAATTGTGAATTTTATCCTAATATTTTGAATTTTTCTTTAAATTATTGGAGGGGCCTTAGAGAACTTGACCCCACCAAAATTATTGGAGGCGGCCCTGAACTAGCAGAGCCAACTATTTTTTTCTCTTGATTGTAGCTCCATCGTAAGCTTTCGTAGCAAAGAAATATATTTACTTGTAAATAGAAGTCTAGTGTACTTGTATATATTATCATTGTAACCGTATTTAGTACATGTACATGAGTTTAGAATGTTCAACCTACATTGATATTTTTTTATAGTTTGACATGTTTATGTGTATGTGTATACATAAGAAATTAACAGCAATGACAAGATTGAATGGCCATGTATGAATTCCTTACAACATAATCGCAAATCTGAGTTAACCTTTTTTTTTTTACTCAGAGTGTATTAGATGGGCATATGAATATTGCACAATTATGTGTTTGCTTTGTGTTTAATGTATGATTTGATTTTGTTCATGGTTACAAATTTAATTGCGTACTATTGAAATCCACAACTTTCAACTAATAATGACAAGTAAACAAGTCAAACTATTAATCTTTCCCATTCCAAAAACAAGAACACAACCAACACTGCACATAAACAACAGCAACCCCACAGGCAACAGCCAACCACCATGTTACCTACTACTAGGCACCATTGTCCCACATTAAGTTGAGTAGAACTTGTACGAACGAAAAATGAAAACATGTGCTAACATTTGTGGGACACAATATCACTTTGTACGATAATAAGACGTGGAATAAAAATATAAGGACCAATTAATAATCTTCTGGAAAATATCTTTTACAGGAAAAAAATATAAGATGGGCAAAAAATAAAATTAGGACAAAATGTCGTTGGCCAATTATCCAGGACAAAATCAAATGGAACCATTATTTTGACTATCTATTTTAGCATAAAGGGAATACAGAGCTAAGTCTGGCATGGAGAAATTTGTTTGGACGAAACGATATTGGACAAAGAGTGTTTTGATGGGGACAAATTAATATTGGAGTATTTGGAAAAATTTTGTTTTATTTGGACTCACTGTTATACACCCTATAATGACGACGTCTACAGCGAGCCAAATGATTAGGCGCATATGGCAAGCCAAATGCTTTAAAGTTGTTACATGGGTTTTTCATGTATTTGATTCCAGATGGGCGTAAGTTAACAACAGAAACAACCATGCAGAAACGAATGAACTCAAGCGTATTTCAATACACGTGCACAAGACAACAATCCTATGAAACTAGGGGTAGCTCGTGAGTCAACTTGGAGAAAGCAGGGGCGGAGGTGGTATGGGGTGGGGGCAACGGGTCTGGTGGGGGACAGAAGCCGTTTTTCGGCAGTTTCCCAATGGGATTTTCTAAATTTAAAATCGACTTGGGGCACTTTCCCCGTCTCCCATGACGCTACGCCACCGTGTCTGGAAAATATGTCATTTCAAATTATCCTCGATATATATCTTTGGTGTAATAAATCAATGCTGCTATTTCTCTGAAAAATGAGAAAAAGAAAAGAGATAAACTACAATCCCTTTACTAACCAGAGTGTTTTTAAATTTTGACATTTACATGTACGAACACAATCAATCTTATGGAGAAAACAGTGGTCATCGTTTAATATGAAAATGCATATAAAAATACTAGAATGCGTATTTTGTTGCGTAAATAATGATACCTGTACTTTAATTAGCATTGAGTAAGATCTTACTCTCCTTATTGTTTTTGACCAAGTGTAAATTTTCAATTTGCAACAAAGGAATAAAGGTATTTACCATGTTTATGATGTCATTTCTCTCTGCTGTCCACGGTTATTGTTATGCTATTGCAACATAGGAGAAAACTCATTTAGATTTGAATATGATCATGGCACAGTTTCATACGATAAGATTTGCCCATCCCACAATGTATAGCGTTATCGCTAGAATCAAACCATGCTGTAATCGCGATTTTGCGCCAAAAATAGCAAACGAAAATTGCGCAAGAAATCACGGGCAATAACTAAAATAACACAAAATTCATATTCATTTGTAAATGGTGTAGCTCCGAAGACGATAACGTGTTGTTTTAAAGTACATAAGCACCTATTCATGTTTCCAGTACAGACATTGTCATAATTGTCCTGTCATTGTTATAAATATTGCGACATCATAAATGACGACGACAGGAGAATGACTGCTGATGCTGGCCAATTATTAATATTTATGAGCCAAACCACGCTGATAATATGTACGCGCTTCATATTTATATAATTATTCAGATTTTTTTTCATGTTTGCTAACTAATGGGATTCCATGGCAAGAGTAGAAGCACATTTTTCGCGATTTGTCCCAGGAGCGAGATCCGCTAGGCATTATGGGCAATAAATATAAACAGATTATCGGTTACTTGATAGTTTGACTGAGATATCCATGATAACGTTTCGGGTTAGAGTACAACGTCAACTCCTCATGTTCAAACCAGAATAGCAAATCAGTCCATGGAAGCTACATGTCTGTACAAATCTAGGTCTATCGATCGTGTTGCTTTTGTAGTAGTTAACACACCGCGATTTCCGATGCAAAAAGTAATCAACTCTCAACAGTGTAGACAATATGGCAGAATCTACATTCAAACACACTGACAAGAATTCAACTGAGAAAGATGTTACCGATGAAAAATTCATGTACGCAGAGAAATGCGGCATATGCGAGTCTGATTATCAAACTCCAAAATCACTGAAATGTCTCCATAGTTTCTGTCAGAAATGCCTCGCGGAGAAAGTGAACGCTGGGAAAAATACGGTTACCTGCCCAAACTGTGACGCAGTGACCAAGTTACCAAGCAAAGGCGTAGATGGGCTGAACACCAATTTTATGCTGATAGAGAAACATGAACGCAATTTGTTTGAAAAGCAGTTGAAAGAGAAAGATACGTTTATTCCTTGCACATCCTGCAAAAATGATTCGAAGAACAAGGCCATAGCATGGTGCAGGCAATGCCAGGATTATATGTGTGAGGCAGCAGTGAAATATCACAAAGAACTACGCATAACAAATGTTCATGAGATTATTGGCCTTGAAATACTTCGATCAGAAGGAATTCCGAAAGGCATCCGTTCGGTACAGAAAGAAAGAGTGTGTCCTAGACATAAAGACGAAAAACTGATATTTTATTGCGAAACCTGCGAAGTTCCATTTTGTCGAAATTGCCAAATCATCGATCATCCAAGGGGCGAAGATCACGTGCAAGTTTATTTAGATGATGCGGTAAGGAAACGAATTGATAATATTAAAACAGAAGCTGAGGAATGTAAACATGTTGGTCGAGAAGTTGACAATACCATCTCTCAAAATGAAAGGATTGAAGCCGCTCATCTAAAGGCTGTCGAGCAAACTCTGAATGCCTATGACGATGCAGCTAAAGAAGCAGAAGTGCGATTTTCAGACAAACAAAAGGAAAACAGGAATAAATTTTCAGCCGAGTTGACCCGATTCGATGAAAAACGCAAACAGGATATCAATGATCACAAAGAAAAGTTGAAGAACGTTCGCTCCCGCATTTGTAGTGTTCTCGCTATTGCTGAAATGCTGACAGAAACTGGAACTCAATACGATATAGCGGATATGTACAAAGATGTTATAACAGCGCTTCGTGAGCTTCGCGACTTTAAACCAGAAGCTGAGCCTATGAGTGAGATAACCTTCAAGATCAACGACAAGTGTCACTCGATTGTTGAAAGTATTCCAGCTCCGGGTATTCTCACACTAGGCGTGATAGGAAAGAATGCATGGGAACAGAAGCGCAAGTTTGGTAGTGGAAATTTATCAGGAGCTCGCGGCCTCACGTTTACACCAACTAGTGATATCATTGTCGCAGATAACACTGCTAGAGCCGCTAAATTATTCGACGGTGAAGGAACCCTATCAAAGACAATAACACAAGGTACTGCTGGCTTTAACTACCCATTTGATGTCTTCCATTCTTCTGATGGATACTTTTACATGACGGACCAAGCGTACTATGTAAAACAGATCAACTCAGAGATCAATTACTCCGGAACACGAACAATAAGTAATAAATACACTGGATACGGAATAGCCGCGATGAAGAATGACAACTGGGCAGTGTGCTGTAAAGATTACAACTTGATCTTCGTTTACAACAGCAGTGGAAATCAAGTACAGAGAATATCAGTGATGGATCCAAATTTTATTGCAATTACTTCCAAGGATAATGTTGTGATCTCCTCCCAAACACAGAAATCAGTTCAAGTAGTTGCTGCGGACGGGCAGTTGCTACAAGTTATCGGTCCACCCCCAGACGTTGCCAACATCGCATGGAGTCCTCAGGGTGTCTGCTGCAGCAAGAGTGATGAGATTTACGTGGCCAATCAAGGAACAGAAGCGATGGGTATCTATCGATTCAAAGTCTCCGGTGAATTCATTGACTGCATCACTACGGATTTGAACAACCCATGGGGACTGGCAATATCAGCGGATGGTCACCAGTTAGCGGTTGTTGATGAAAATGGTGCATCAGTCAAAGTGTTTAGCCAAAGGTAAACAATAACTAGCTCAAGAAATCTCAGACATTTGATGAATTGAGCCAATATAGCACTCTAACAGACAGCCGAAATAAGGATACTACGCAAAGTCAGATTGAAACTGTAGTAGTGGTATTAATATATTTTTCCGTATTAACTACCTTTTAGCCAACTCAAAACAAAATTTCAATTAAAGGAAGATGGTCCGATCAACAACTGCATCGCCACTTTTTCTCCATCAAAATTGAAATGGTATCAATGGAAAGACCATAATTTTCTTTATGGCTCTGTCAAAGGTGGTTAATCCACTAAACTAATTATCCACTCATGTCAACTTTCAATATACATTCTGGCTCTCATATCAATACCGACTGAAATACCGGTACAAACTCCATAGATAAGGAGTGAGGGTCAATGTCATTCAGCCAAAGTCAAAATAGTATAGTGATGAAAATGTAACATCCTCCTTCAATTCTGGTTGTTCTCGATAGGTCAGGTTTCAGTTGAAACCTTGTCCTTGTAAAAGCAGAGTATATGGATAGTTGTTTGCATCACAATTTTATGTTAAAACTTTGTTTTGTTGTAAAAGAAACGTGTTTGTTTATATTGTTGTAGGACAGGCCTATGTTTAAAAAAATATACTAGTAGTATAGTTAAATGATACAATCATGGAAAAATAGTTTTGGAACATTCTTGTGCCAACCGTCTCCCCACGTGTAATGTTGAGAAATGCCAATATATTCAGCAGTTTTGAAAGTGTTCCAACATTGATTGATGGGGAAAGGGAAGGGCAAATTTTTGTTATGCTGTAGATGTCTCGCTAGCTCCTGTTTATTCCAAAACACAATATACGTCATTTTCTATGATCATGCAAAACTCTGCAAGGAATTTTGACAAAGTGTACCCGATGTTCCAATAACAAATTTTCTAAGATTGTATAATGTTATAGGTCCGTCGTAAGCCTTTGCAGTAGGGAAGCGTATGACTTGTAAATATGAGTGTAGTGTTGCTGTATAGACTTTGATATAAACAGCTAATATAGTTCTAGTCCTGTTGCAAAGTGTATGGTTTTCATATGTCGTGCTTAACTCTGCTGAAGACCTTGACGTCCTTGATGTGTCAAGTTCATTTCAATGTATTTTCTATGTCGTCATATTCATGATATTTACGTTTCTTGCTACAATATAATTTAATTTTCTTTAATAGTAAAATAACTGGGCAGGAAAAACCTCTTACACTCTAATTTCGTACTATTTATTTTTTGAATAAAATCCCTACTCGTTTATTTTTGATCCCGTTATCATTCATTTTGATGATAATTATATACTCTTCATTTTGAATAGGTACATCACTTTGAACCGGCAATTTGACAAAATTACCCATTTCATTTTGACAAGATTCTGTTAGGTCCCACTCTGACAAGACAAACTATTTAAATTTGGATTTTTGGTCATTTCTGACAAGACAAACTGCCCAAATTATGTCAGTTTTGACAAGAATGTATTCATTTTTTTTTAAAGACAAGGCAATCTTATCATATTTGATTAGTTTTTGTCATTTTGATGAGAATTTAATTATTCACCAGGTTCGCCGTCGCAAAGAATAGACAAATAGAATAAGTGATCCCGCCCGGGAATCTAACCCACGACCTCAGGTTTACGAGACCTGTGTATTAACAACTCGGCCACCCGGAGCTTCATGATTAAGCTGGCTGAAATTCAAGTTCGAACCCATGAGCGATCACTTAAAACTTATCTTCTCCCCGTAAATAGCCCATGAGTATCTAATGCCGTAAACGCTAGAACTAAATTGCTATCCTTCCTATAGACGATACATAACATGGAAAAACAGTGGCATGATCGACGGGAAATAAATAAAATAAACATTATTTTTCACCAGTTTCGCCGAATAACTTTAAGTGACCCGGCTTATGAGTTAGAATTTCAGCCAGTCAGTGATTAAGGCACATGCAGTTCTCATGAAAGTGAGGTCCTGGGTTCGACTCCAGAGCGGGATCAATTTTTCTTTTCCATGTTATCCGATTCATTTTGAAAAGATATCCGATTTATTTTGAAGAGAAATCCGATTTATTTTGAAGAGAAATCTGTTATGTCCCCATCTGAATAGTTTCCCTCGTCAAATTTGACAAGTTTTTATTTACAAATGAGCTGGTTTTATGAGTGATGTACAATGTCATGATGTCACTGTTACTCATTTGGAAAAACAAGGAACAGTATAAAATATCAAAAACTGCTTAACTGTTCAAAGATGTTGTTTTTATTAGTTAAGTGAGTTTGATGCCCTAGTTGTTCCCTGTTTTGCCAAATGAGTAACAGTGAAATGTACTTGGGAGGTTTTTCATGCCCAGCGACGATGTTGTATTTCATGTATTTGGTGAATTGGATATTCCATATTGAAAAATGTTATGTAAAATGTATTTGTTAAATGTTTGTTAAATTGTTTAGGATAGACAACATGTTTCCAAAATAATTAGTAGTTTAAAAATAAGCTACACCGTAAGCTTTCGTAGAGGGAAACACGTGTGACCTGTAAACAGGAATGTATTACAGTTATATATATAGATGAGCTTAGAATATGATGAGGGTTTGAAGCCATAACTTGTTATTCCCAATTTAAGGATACTTAGATCTGGTCCACTATTAGCATAACCTTGGATATGGTCACTATGTCCACAGCAAACACAAAAGTGTTCTCAAAACATTTATTTAAAATGTTTTAATAATATATTTAAAATGTCCGGTTATATAAAGGGCATGAATACGTTTTTAAAACGATATTGTTTGGGCAAATGTTTTTGCAAAATATTTTGTCAACACTTTTGATAACATTCTGTTTAGAATGTTTCGCATCAAGTTTTCAAAAATAATTTTTGAATATTGTGAAAAGGTTTTTATACCCTTTATATAACCCGACATTTAAACGTTTTCTATAAAACGTTTTGTGTTTGCTGGGTCAGAGGTGTACAATTCGGACGCAATTGGCTATCACAAATCGTTATGTATGTTGTTGGTGGTGGCGTCACCCTTTTCACTGTGATCATTTTTGGGTTTTTTTTAGTGTATCTTTGGAAGAAAAGGATATGACAGTAAATCTGCTATCAAATAAAAGCCAAGATATTGATTATTATTTGTGGAGAGTTTCATTAAGATATCTTGAACTTTGGCATAATGGCAACCAAATCCAATTGACTAAGTCAGTGATGGTCAAGGAGGATAGATAGAAAGGAGAAGAAATAGATTACGTAATGCTTTGTTCCTTTGATGCCGATTAGAGATTGCGACAGGCTATTCATAAAAGTGGTACCATTGTTTCGAACAAAGGGCAGTGAATGGGTTCCGCCATTAAATTGGTCACTGACCCGGCATCATATTAACGCTTTACCCAACAGGCGAGTATAAATAAGTGACCACAATACAGTCATGTGTAAGGGCAGTCATGTGTAAAGTGGTACCATTGTACTCACGTATCCCAAATGTGCGCTTGTGCGGGTCTGAAGTCTATAATGGAGGCTTTAGTTGTCGATATAGACTTTTTTTATCACCCACCTGACTTTAGACGCTTCATTTAAATAAATTGAATAATGGTAATCGCTGCGTATACATGTAAGTATAAGTATAGGCCTATAAAGGTTTTTGTCACATGTCCATTTATCTTTTATTTTAAGAAGGAGATTGGCATAGAAATAGCGGCGGTGGAAGGGGGTGGGGCAGATTCTCCCCTGTGAGAAGTCTTGGGAGGGGATATGAGGGAGGAAAAGGGGGGAGGGATATGGATAATGAGGGGCCTACAGAAAGGGAGAAAGAGGACAAATGAAGAGAAAGAAATAATGGGAAGTAAATAAAATAATAGAAAGATAAGGACATATTTATATTGGAATGACAGGGAGAGTGAGAGAGGACAAAAAGAAAAGAAAGACGGGGAAGAAGGCAAGAGAGAGAAGGATAGCGAGGGAGTGATAAAGTTAGTGTAGGCCTAGGAAAGAATAAATACAGAGAAAGAAAAGAAAGGAAAATAAATGTAATAATAATTATTATAAAACTTAACACATAACAGCACTAAGCAGCCATTCGATGACATCAATGCCGTTGTGAGTTACGTAATTAATGAGCCCAGTCAGGTGTATTTCGCACATACTGCAGTTACTGTCCGTTTTCCTATACAAAATACACAGTGCTATCACCATTGACGCGCGACCTTTACAAATAGTGTATGTTAGAAGTATATTGCATTTGCCTAGTTAACATCACTGTGTGAAAAATAACCGGCCAATAATTAAACTATTCTCCAAACTTCTAGCAAATATATTTCTCTAACATGACCTAAAATTACAGCTAGGTTAGATGTTCAGAAATAGTCGCACTTTCGTAGAATATGAGTGAGTGCAAAGCATAGCTAGCTCATAGCTAGCCAACTCCCCGTGTTAATTGAATGGAGATTTGACCGAAAATATTGAGCTATATTGGTAACGGACCGTTCCGTTCTGAAGGATGCCACAAAAAACGGTACAAGCTACATTTAAACTATTCTATGAAATTCTAGAAAATATAGTTTTGTAACATGTCCTAAATTTTTTGCTAATTTAGGTGTTTGGAAATAGTCGCACTTTTGTGTTTTAGGAAGGATATGTAAACGACAGATAACACCAAAAATATGAAGAAATTATTTCCAAACCGTGTTAAGTCAACAATCATTATGTTGCTCATTTTCAAGAATGCTGGTTTACAAAAAGCAGGCCATTGTCTCATTTCGTGAACAAAGGTCCACATACCATTGTTTCCTTGCGTTTCCTTTATAATCAGTTACCCAACTGAAGCTGTATTATAGCACCTCATAGCGATACCGCACATATAAAACAGACACATGTGCACAACCAGAGAATATCCGATTTAATCAGTTGAGCTGTTTCAATGAGTGTTATCTTGGTTTAATAGCTTTTAATGGGGTTTAAGTCCTGCAAAGGTCGAGATGAATTCTACTGTAGACATGACTGCATCATGACCTGCCAAGCACAAGTCATCCAATTTCGAAAACTGGACGTTGAATGTACACTCTCATGAATATTGATTGGCAACATTTTCCAATATGTCAGCGCTCTAATCGGAAACAATAGAACAATAGACCCTGCAGAGCGTTGGTGATGGTGGTGGCAGCGGTGCATGTGGCAGCGGTGCACTCATATACAATTTCTATGGGTAGTTTGCATTTTAAGTGCACACAATTGTAAAATTGTTCATTATGTACTTCAAATTTGTCCTTATTACTTAAAATTTGGTGTCAAAAGATGTTGTCCATGTACACATTTAAATAGCTTAACTTTCTTTTTATGAAAATGAGAGGACTGGTAGTCACCGGTAAGTCACATTACATACAAATTTATCCCTATTCTCTACACAGTAAACCCAAATTTTCAAGCACAATCTACTGCTTGAGATTACCATCAATGTATTTTGAAAAGTATTTATTTATTTATTTATTTATTTATTTATTTATTTATTTATTTATTTATTTATTTATTTCATTCTTATTTAACCTGGGTTAACCTTTCAATGCACTAGCATTGTTCTCCCAAGGTAACCAAGTATACACCCTAGGATAGCATAAGTATACATTTTGGAAAGCTCTTGGCCCAGAATAGTTACTTTTAGATTAGATTTTCGGGTGATGAAGACGAGTGTCTATTGGACAATATAGATCTATGATGAACAATGATTTCCACCTAGAAGTTTGGACATTCATTACACTCATAAAAATATCCAAAGTTGAAACATACTAAGTATGTTTAATCACATCCCTTCATTGTGATATAATGCTTATTATATTATGATATTTCTTTAATACGACTGCCGAGATCCGCCATTATCCTGGCTTTAAAATATTTTGAAAATCGAGCAAAGGGCAGGCATTTTGGATTTTGTCTACTATTTAAATGACTTTGTCTAGTCATCCACCATCAGAATGAAATTAGTCATTTTTGGCCGCCATTTTGAATTTTTCGGCATATGGCAGCCATATTGGATTTGAAAAAGTGACAACAATTGTTTTTCTTGTTCTAATGAGACTCCATATATATTTTGTAGACGTTTGGTGTGCTTTCATCACAAAAACATTTTGAAAAAGAGCGCTTAAACACCCTCGTACAGGACTAGATTTTTGGCAACAAGTTTTTTTTCCTGTTCTTTTTTACCCTCTAAAGGTATCTAGACCGGTGGTTTGCTTTTACCACAAAGTACTCACGGGATTTCATCTTGCTCCCTAACTATATTGCAATCTATTCCTTATTAAAGTTGATATAACTAGTGGTGGGTTAAGGAATCCTGATGTTCAAATTTCTTAGGGAACAGGCTTATTTGATGCAGTATGATCTCCTGAGCATTTTGACACCATTTTCATCCAAATCGGCCAAAAAATGAGTTGGTGCCGGCCAAAACAAGTATTTGGACAGGGGGTCTTGGGGGTCTGAAAATCAATATTTTGACAATAATCATTATTATATACCTAATTATGTTAAAGTTGGTGTTGATTTGTATGTAATTGATGTCTAGAATTCCATTTATGAAAGTTGCATAAAAATTGGAGTTGTCGTTTTCTTAAAATTGCTGTTTTACGTCCAAATATGGATGTGAGGGCGTTTTGCATAAAACATGCAAACGATCTTTCAAACGGAAATTTCAATGATATATGTATGAAGATAATCATAGTTAGTACCTGCTCAAGAAATTTGAGCGGTTTACATAGTACGGTTTGATTTTGGCAGCCATTTGAATATTTCATAGAATGCTCCCATTTAACTGTACAGGGGTCAATGCACTTTAAAACGTGTACGTTTCAATGGAAGGCTTCCTGAGAATAAAAAAATGGTGCCACGGTCAAACGAAAAGCATTATAATGCCCAAATTTCTTGAGGATATGCCACATGTGATTATCTTCAAGATGGTATCATTAAAATTTGTTGTGAAATGAACGTGTGCGTGTTTTATGCAAAGCGCCCTCACATCCATATTTGGATGTAAAACAGGCATTTTAAGAAAACGACAACTCCAATTTGTATGCAACTTTCATAAATGGAATTCTAGACATCAATTACATACAAATCAGCACCAACTTGAACAGAATTAGGCATATAATAATGATTGTTGTTGAAAATATTGATTTTCAGACCCCCCCACAGACCCCCCTGTCCAAATCCTTGTTTTAGCCGGCACCAACTCATTTTTTGGCCGATTTGGATGAAAATGGTGTCAAAATGCTCAGGAGATCATACTGCATCAAATAAGCCTGTTCCCTAAGAAATATGAAACATCACCCTTTTTAAAAGGCTGTTTAACCTACCCCTAATATAACACTGAAATTTGAGCCCATTTGAGACCATTTTCATAACAATTTTCTGTTTTGACTTATGCGGAGCCAATAATGTTAACCTTTGACCTTAAGCCGTAGATAGGTCAAACTTTGTGTTTTAATCAAATTTGAGAAACTTTGAATTTGGGCCCTGTATAAACTTTGACCTTTGACTTTCTAGTTATAAGAAAGAAGGTCAAATATTAAGATTTGACCTCCACAGTGGTGACATTTGAAGCAAATGCTCTGATTTTAATCAAAATGGTCTCACATTGTTTCTCTTAAAGGGACCATTGAAAGAAAAACATATTTGGTATCAAAATAAAGCTAATAACATATAGAATCCATTTCTAAAATGATAAACGCAATTTTCCTTTATTTTACCCCCCAAATCAGCAAATAAAGACAAAGCGCCCAATGCCGCGTCGTTCCGCCCAATTCATATGTGCAGAGACACGTGGCAACCCCTGTGACGTCAAAGTGGTTATCCTTTCCGCTGCATGGCAACACTGCATAGTCCAGACTTGGTCCTAAACCAACGCATGAACGTGTTTACAGTAATGAACTTTTATGTGCCTTTTAAGCTCTTTTAGGCCTAACAAGTATATTAAAAAGGATATTATAATATAAATTACAAAGCTACAATGACTTCTATGATAGGCCTATATATAAATTCTAGCTATAGGCCTACAAAACTGGCCAACAACGGGGAAACATAAGTAAGTTAGGCCTAGGCCTTCATATTGACAAAGTCAAAGCTGTCAGTGCTAGCTGCTCGGCGTTTGCAAGAGAGTATCATTTGTTTTGACTGAGGCATTCTGATATAGCAACTCTTTATTTAAATTTCCTCTGAAATATCTGGTGAGGATAGGAAAGAGAAGACAATGATGTTTCGGGTTAGCCCATGACATGCAACTAAATTTCTTTAGGCCTAACTAGCCTACCTCCCGGGCGTGCGGCCTATAGGTTAGGCCGTATAAAATTAATATTTTGGTTCTCGTCCAGAGGCTTTTCATGAATTGATGAGGGAGGGAGGTGGTTTTTTTTCAGTGTAAAATCAGCATTGCCTGCAGTTTTCGGTCTTTTCCAACAGTGCTCGAGGAAACGATGACGCACCTTTTTTTTCAAATGTGAGATTCTGAGGGATAAACCCCCTAGAGTAGGCCATACCACAAAAAGACTTGGAAGTGGTCCTTGTTCTCTAATAAACTTATTTATAGGCATATGTATGAAAAATTCATAAATCATTCCAAAGTCTAAAATAATTGAAAAATCTAAAAAAACAAAAACCATTAATTTTATACGGCCTTAACCGTCAGGCCTAAAACGCAAGCCGATCCTGACTCCGAAGTTTGGAAGCTGAATTGCGAGTAATTAAGTGTGTTGCTTGTTTCTCGCTCCGTGTAGAGACACACTTATGGGACCAGGTTCAAAACAAAAGTCAGGCTCGGGAGAGCGAGTTGGCGCGGTTGTTTCCTCGCCTTGCACCACTACTGAGATTCCGGGTTCAACTTCAAGCCCCTGGCGCGCGGCCCAAAGACTCATGTGAACTTGGTTTATCTCGATCCCGCAGGTTTTCTTCGGGATCTCCAGTTTTCTCCTGCTTCTCAAAAATCGGTGATTAGTTGTTTGGTTATCAAAAACTTCCTTCACCCAATGAAATTTGGGGAGCTGAAAAGATAATTGGTGGATGTTACAATCCAAGTGCGGCTAGATTTGCGACAGGTTCGGCATGCAGCATCTAGCCTAGATGATGTGATCTGATTGTGATAAGTACCATGGCAGCGAAATTACAGCGCTTTGAACCCTCCGAGATCTGAGAAAAGGCGTTATTATATAAAAGCCGAAATTTATTTTTATTTATTTTTAAAAGCCTATGAAAAATGAGAAACAAATTTGAAGATAATAAAGAACCACGAGAGGAACATATAAAGGCCACTCCAAACAATCATATGAACAATATTTACTGTCAGCCTTTAGTTTACGTTATGGAAATGCTTATAGGCCTAATCCAATCTCAACTCCTACTGATACTTGAAAGTGCAAAGTGTCCGAGCGTTTTATCAAAGGTAGGCCTACAGTTACATAGTTTATGTTGATTGGGTAAATCTTGTAAAATACAGCGCGCCTGGCTGGATATTTCGTTTTTAGAAATGACTGACATCAATTTCGCATAGCCTAGGCCTACCCCGGTCCTAACCATCCATGGATTAAAATAAGTGTAGGCCTATAATATTTCCCATTTGATGTTTGTAGCATATAGGCTTTTTGAAGGCCTATGTATGTTTATAGGCGCTCCTCGTAATTTATTTCAAGAACAGCTTGCATGTCATGTTCTTCTGAACCAACTTCTTCATCTGCCGTTCAGCTACTGCCCCAGTGCCAACGGCTCAAATAATATTGGCAATGGTAGGCCTATAGGGGAATAAATTTGCAAAATAAAAGGGTCTAGGCCTTCTTTGTATTGTTTGGGGTATGAAAATAAGCACTTTTGAAAGTTAACTTATGGAAGAAAAAGCTTTTTTATACCAATTGTCAGGTTTTGGAAAAAATAATCATCTCTTGAATATTTTTAAGGTAGGTCCTACGGAAAAACACAAAACGATATTCCCCTCAACATCGTCACTATATCATAGGCCTATAGGCATACTCATAATTAGTTTTATTGTTTTATTTAGGGCCTACATGAAGTCATCGGAATCATGGTCATGTTGACCGGGGGGTTGAATTTATGAATAAGTAAAATAGGAAGCTGCATGCTTGATGATGATAAAAAAACAATTGATCGTCCACGCCCGCTTCCTTTCGCATGGCATTGCAATTGAGGGAGTCTGAAATATTTAATGCTATTTTCTTTATTATAAGGGGAAACTTCTTTTTTTTAAATGTTTCAAAAGTTAATAATATTGTCAATAGTTTAGATTTGCTTCTTTCAAATAAGCATTTCAATTTAGAGGCTTTGTTTTAATCATCCTCTCAGAGAACCATCAAATAACAAGAGCCTCGATCCTATCATCCTGCTCTACAACTAGTAATAATGTCCGGGAATAATACATAGGCCTAAATGATCCATTTGCATTGTAAAAAAATAACTAATAAATGATAAATAAAAAGGCCCTCCACTTCCTCTTTTTGATAACATGTGGACAATCAACTGGAATTTTGTTTTTACTTGACCTTTAAATAATTATAAGTGGTTGTACTATTACCATGATTATTGCAACTGATATTTAGATCGCGATCGCTGTTGTCAAATTATCCCGGGAAATGTCAACGCAACACAAAACGCGTAACCACAATGACGTCATCAGGAAAGCGCCCAATTTTCTACTTTTGATAAATGACGCGCGATGTAGCGTCGGAAGGGGTGATTCGAGTACGTTGTTTTCATCGTATTTTTATTTCTAAAATAGTTAGTTCTTCAATTGTTTTAGATATTGATTCAATATTTTATGGGCTTTATTTTGATACCAAATCATATTTTCTTTCAATGGTCCCTTTAACATAACAATTCCAAATTCATCAATCCATTCCTGTTTTATTGTCTTATATCA
The DNA here is from genome assembly GCF_039555335.1 of Amphiura filiformis. NCBI lineage: Eukaryota > Metazoa > Echinodermata > Ophiuroidea > Amphilepidida > Amphiuridae > Amphiura > Amphiura filiformis. The sequence continues at coordinate 53,411,227 of NC_092631.1, read as the reverse complement.
CAGAACATATACAAATCAATAGCATACATAAATACAATATAATAGAATTAGCTTTAAGCATCAAAGTAATCAATATAAAAAACAGCAATATGCATGATCAGATCAATGTGATTAGTACAAGGTATAATAGAAATTTAGGCAATATGTGACCGTCCACGGCGAATGAGCCGTAAATTCCTCCCCGGTCAATTTTGTTTTATTTCGTGTTTAAAAAATAAACATCATAAACTTAAAAATGGTATATCATTTGACTTCAAACGATATCCAGAAGCGGGGTTATGGTTTGTTAAACTTTGATCCTTCAACAAAATTATAGCTTTTTACGTTTTTACATGTGTCTCTTTTTCCACATTGTTGGCAATAAATATCAAACAGTCATAATTGGCGGTCATTTCAAATCATCCCCAAGTCAACGAGGTTTAAGAAAGTTCTCTCATTGTTAATTGTTGGTTATGCATACCTGTACAAAATACAATGCCTGGTAACCCACCACTTGAACAGGATTTAGCAATATAAGCAAACAAAGACCAGAGCTATTAAAAGTTCTATAGCCATCTAAGGTAGAAGCTTATTATCCACTTCAACAATAGGATTATTGATTAGTTTTTGACTATCGAAATGAGACGGATGTCGGGCCAGCTTAAGTTACCGATGAATATGACCTTCGTACACATTTTACACCGTCACTCAGAATACAATTTAGGGAATTTACGCCTTGTTTGTGCTGCCGGGTCACATATAACTTACATTTTTAAACTACAAAGATTGTTAGGATGATGATACAAATGGTCAATATAATATATGGAATGTGATATTTCAAAAAATAACAATAACTTGTACTTGAGACATTTTGTTTTAAATTACAAGATGTACACCAGATAATGCAATGAATAAAATGTTGATATGTAGAGGGGAGGCTAGTAAACTCAGAAGAGCTTTTAGCTTGACCCCGCAATAAAAATAGATTTCACACTATATAGAATGTTTGTTTTCCAAGGTACACGGAAATGTAGGTCTAAGACCATTAACTCCTATTGTTACCTGCTGATTATGACATATTTTGCGATCTTATTATGGCTCACTGTGTAAAGAAGAACAATTGGAAACCATGTTTATCAAAATCAGACAATGTTTCAAATTTAACCCAAAATTTGGCATTTATTTATGTGTACCCGGCGGTGGTGAATTCACAAAATGGTCTGCCAAAAATCCCCCCTTTGGCGTACCACAAATTCTTTGCCACCTCCCTTCAACATGCCAAAGAGCCTTTGCTTCCCCACCTTTTGAAATGCCAAGAAAACGTTGCAACTCCCTCCCCCTTTACACATGCAAGATTTTGGGGAGGCCAAATTTGAAACCTTAATTTATCTTATCATATAATACAAGCGCAGTGAGCATGGTGCGCAGAAAAGTTTAATATAGAAACGGTGCTCAAAACATCTGTACTGAAAAATCGCTGTCCTCCTTTTCGACCAGCCAAAAATCGCTCCCCCACCCTTTTGACCTGGCAAAAAATCTTTGCCCCCTCCTATAATTCACTACCTGAGGTGCACATAATTATTGCACCACTCTAACCTGATGAATACTATCTACTTTTTTGTGTATCCGAATGACCTTTGAACCTTTCTATTCTATGGTTTCCAAAAAGTTGTCACTTTGGAGCCTAAAATTACCACTGAGATATTAGCCAGCCACGTGTCCAGTTTCAGGTGCTTTTGGCAACTTTGTCCCCATTTTCATGAAATCGGCCGTTACACTGCCTCACTAAAAATGATACCCGATGCAACACCTCCTCGTATCCCGTACACTCACGACAATAGGACCCGTTACTGGGACCCGCCGCACACCGACATCGCCTGGCTAATAAATACTTGGTACAGCAGAGATACTAAAATAAATACCCGGGATCGATACACGCGAATGTGCTATGCACGATTTGATATTTAGACGATAAATCTTTGGATACCGGGATAGAAAATGATGAATATCTCCCGTAATTGATTTAGTCTAAAGAATCCAGATTTGGTTCCTTGCACTTGAATATATATGTTCAACGGATAATGATAGTCGTTAGCTAACGTCTTGAGAAAGAAGCGTGCGTCTTGAACTCAAAAACTTACAAAAATATTCTGATTTTATATGTGCCAACCTATAGCGCAGCGCGTAGGCTAGCTGCACTCACTCCCGTGGAGGCAGTATAAAAGTCGATGACCATTGACCTCAATGGCGTATACATGTTCACTCACACACAGAGAGGTCAATTACCAGGCTATTGTCAGTAGCCTTAGTCATGTCCTTCGGCTCATTATGCGTGTCAAAGGTCGGAACAAAATGGTCATGCGTGGCTGTGGATTCAACCTACCATGGCGATTTCTGCCATGAAGATATCGGGGCGATGACACTGTGCGCCGATCTTGGTTATAAAAAGAAACCAAATTACCGGCGCCTATCACAATATGCATAATTTTGGTAATAGTCGGTTCTACTAAATGTGTATTGCAGAAATCGGGGAAAAACCCTTTTCATGTCACATGACCCTTTGTTGTAGACAGTTGACGACTTCGGTTTACGAAGCGCCGTGGTGCATTCTGTGTGCATGAAATAAAGCTAAATAAAATCTCATCGTCTCAGGATCCATATCATACTGCACTTACGACACGTGTTGGAACACCCCAGCCGTAAGAAGAATGATACTACATGTACATGTAGGAGCTACAACACGTAGGAAATGTGGACAATGTGCGAAATAAGGTTTAATGTGCATGTACAAAATAATTCACCTCTCCGTACATGAATACCCAGGCATGAATAATAGGCTCCTTGCCAATCACAGCCAGTGAACATTGAACTATTGATACATGTACATTGTAGTACCATATGGTGGTACTTGTACTGCATAAAGAACTTTGTGTTCCGCAACTATTATACACAAAATTGATTACGGATAAAGAATCAATCTTTTAACATGATGGCTACGGATAATCGCAGTGATTTGACTGAGAAAGATGTAAGCGGACAAGTATATCCAGAACAATGCAGCATTTGTGAGTCTGATTATCTTACTCCTAAATCTCTGAAATGCCTTCATAGTTTTTGTCTGCAATGCATCGCAGAAAAAGTACACGCTGGTGAAAATAGTATCACTTGTCCGACATGTGATGCAGTGACGGAATTACCAAGCAAAGGCGTGGAAGGGTTGAACACCAACTTTATGCTGATTAAGAAATTTGAGCGCAGTTTGTTTGAAAAACAGCTGAAAGAGAAAGATTCGTGTATTCCCTGCACATCATGCGAACATGATTCGGAGAACAGGGCCATAGCATGGTGCAGACAATGCCAGGATTACATGTGCGAGGTGTCAGTAAAGTATCACAAGGAACAACGCATTACAAAGGATCACGACGTAATCTCCCTTCAAACGCTTCAATCAAAGGGGATTCCAAAGCGTACTGCGGCACTAAAGGAGAGAATGTGTCCTAAACATCAAGATGAAAAACTGAAATTTTATTGCGAAACCTGTGAAGTTCCATTCTGTCGCGATTGCGAAATCATCGATCACCCAAGAGGCGAAAGCCACGCCCAAGCCTACTTAGAAGACGCGATAAGGAAACGAAGTGGTGCTATTCAAAAAGAAGCTGAGAAATGCAAACACATTTGTCAAGAAATTGACGAGACAATTGTTCAAGATGAAAGGGTAGAAGCTGCTCATCAAAAAGCTGTCGATCAAACTCTAAAAGCATATGACGACGCAGCTAAACATACACAGGATACCTTTTCTGACAAACAAAAGCAACACAGGGAAACATTTATTAAAGAGTTGACCCGATTTGATGAAAAACGCAAGCAAGATATCGACGATCACAAAGAGAAGCTGAAGAACGTTCGCTCCCGCACTACTAGTGCTCTTGCTATTGCCCATATGTTGGCCGAAACGGGAACTCAATACGATGTAGCGGATATGTACAAAGATGTAATAACTACGCTTCGTGAAATTCGCGAGTTTAAACTGGTAGCTGAGTGTATGAGTGAGGTATCTTTCAAACTCAACGACGATTGCTTTCCGATTGTAGAAAGTTTTCCAACCCCGGGAACACTCAAAGTAGGGTCATTAGACTGGGAACAGACGCTCAAGTTTGGTAATGGAAATTTATCAGCAGCTCGCGGCCTTGCGTTTACACCAACTGGTGATATCATTGTCGCAGATTACACTGCCAGAGCCGCTAAATTATTCGACCGTGAAGGAACTTTATCAAAGACAATACCGCAAGCTACTGCCGTCTTTACCTATCCATTTGATGTCTTCCATTCTTCAGATGGAAACTTTTACATGACCGACCAATCGGCTACTGTCAAACAACTCACCTCACAGATCAATTACAACGCGACGCGAACCATAGGAGGTGGTAGTTACGGTGGACAAGGTATAGCATCAAATTGGAAGAATGACAACTACGCAGTTTGTTGCCGTGACTACAACTTTATCTACGTTTACGATGTAAATGGTACTCAGACCAATTGTATATCAGTGATAGCACCTCAGTTTATTGCACTTACATCCACTGACAATTATGTGTTTTCTTCGAGCAGCCAGAAATCGGTTCAAGTGGTAAATGCTAACAAGCAATTGATACATCTTATTGGTCCACCACCAGACATCGACAGCTCTTCATGGAGTCCTCAAGGCGTCTGCTGCAGCAAGAGGGATGAGATTTACGTGACCAATCAAGGAGCAGGAGCAATGGGTATATATCGATTCAAAGTCTCCGGTGAATTCATTGACTGTATCACTTCGGATTTGAACAACCCATGGGGACTAGCTATATCAGCGGATGGTCAACAGTTAGCGGTTGTTGATGAAAACGGTACATCAGTCAAAGTGTTTAGCCAAAAGTAAATAATAATTATTTTAAGAAATGTCACACTCTTGATTAAATTAATCAATGGCACTCTGAAAGACGGCAAAATTAGGGAATCACGCAAAGTAAATTGAAACTGTGTAAATAAGTACTACTAGTAGTAGTCATTTGACGTGAACATTTACCGTAACAACCGCGAATTGGCTTTAAAGCTAACTCAAAATGACTTTTCAATTAAAGGACGATGGTCCGATTAACAACGGCATCACCACGTTTTCTCCATCAACATTGAAACGGTATCAATGGAAAGGCTACATTTTTCTTATTGGCTCTGCGAATGGTGGTACTCCCCTAAACATATTATTCACCCATGGTAACTTTAAATACACATTCCATATTCTCATATCAAACGGAATGGATGAAACTCCGCAATTTTGATAATTATATTACAATGGATATAGTTCAGAAAAAAATACCGGCTCCAATAAAGTCATTTCAAAATTTTGGATGAAACTGCAATTTTTGGTGTAAAATATGAAGTTTCTGTTTTAGACATGAGGATCAAGGTCATTCATGCCAAAGTGGAATTATATCGGACCAATCCCCTTTACCTGGTCATTCACGGTTGCTAAAAATTTCAAACGTATTGTAAACTAACTGCATGTTGTGTTTCATGGATTTGGTGAATTGGCGAGTTCTGGTTGTAAAATCAGAGTAATGTTAATGTTCAATGTAGTATCAAAATGTTTGCTCAATTTTTGACGGTAGGCATTATGTTTCCAAAATAGTTAAAAACAGACTGCATCGTAAGTTTTTTTAGCAGGGAAACATACGACTTGTAAATAGGTATGTAGTAGTAATAGGATTGTACGCTTATCATTGTAACAGTTATGCGTTTAGAATATGATGAGGGTTACTGGTTATGTCCAATAATGTTCATTTCCTATGTTTCAAAATTATATCAGGAAGAATGTGTGAAGAACCAATTTCTGATTTGTCAGAAAGAATCAAACTTTTAAACTCACTTTCTCTCCCCGTACAATGTTGAGAAATGATAATGTCTTCAGCAGTTTCCAAAGTGTTCCAACATTGATTGACGGGGAGAGTGGAACATTCAATCATTGTTGTAGATTTTCTGTTTGTTCCTAAACTCAGTATACGTCATTTCTGTGAGCATGAAAAACTCTGCACGAAATTTCGTCGAAGTGTGCCTAGTGTTCCAAGGACTTTTTCAGATTGTAGGTGCATCGTAGCAGTGAAAAGTTATGACTGTACATATAATGTATAAAGATTTAGTATAATATGGTACGAGTTAAAGGAGTATTTCGTGATCCTAGCATCTTCTTTTTATGACATTTTTCAGTACATATCCACGAAAAAAGCATATTTCCAAAATTTCAGTTGATTCCGATTTTGCGTTTGCGAGTTATGCATGATTATGTGTATTACACGGCTCCATAGACAATACGTTGTAATTTCGTTCTGGTGCACCAGAACGAAATTCAAATTTCATGATATCTTTGCTAAACGAATTAATCTGCAAGAAATATTTTGTACATAAACATTATGTAGCCAGAGGTTTCCAGTGATATAAAAATCTCAACTTTTTTTGAGAAAAGTGGGGGTTGAGGCTGTGGATCACGAAATGCCCCTTTAATAGAGAATTTTTAGAATGTTCACATACATGTGTATTTTGTATAGTTTGATATGTTTAGTGCACATTACTTACCTTATCCTGCCCGACGGGTTTTATCATGACACGGATGATAATGATCTAATCTTTGACACATACGTGTATTACAATGGATATGGATATTTTCATGTATATAATGTCAGAAAAAAACCGGTCTTCAATCAAATATTTTGGATGAAAATTGATCTGCTTGAAAACAATTAAATGCAATTCTATAGATATAATGAGGGTCAATGACATTCCAGAAAACCAAGGTGGGAATAGCATAGTAATGACATAAGACAATTCTCCTTTAACTGGTTATTCAGTATTCACGCTACAATGTAGATAAAGTCTGAAGTATCAAATCTGGTCAATTTCGCGCCAAATGATCTTGATGCCTCAAATTCATTTCAATGTATTTTCTTTCAATGTATTTTCTTTTTGATATTTACGTATCTTGTAACATGCTTCACTTCAAACGTATCTAGTAGGGCCTATTTATATGGATTACAATCGTTTGTATATTGAAAGAATTTTGTGTTAAATGTACTACAAAATGTTTAATCCTAGATTGTTTAGAATAGGCATTATGAAAAAGAAACTGCATCGTAAGCTTTTGTAGCAGTGAAACATGATTTCTAAATAAATATGTAGTAGTACATACTTACCATTGTAATATTTATGTAGTGAGTTTAGAATATGATGAGGGTTTAAAGCCAGAACTTCTTATATAAGGATATAAGGATACTTATATTTTGTCCACCATTTTAGCATAACCTTGATATGGTCCTATGTCAGAGTTGCATATTTCCCATCATGTCAGGAAGTATGTGTCGAGAATCAAATTTCTGGTTTGACGGAACTCAAAACGTAGTTAATTTTCGATATATCGATGTCTGGTTCTATTTTTATTCTGGTTCTATTTCTGGTGCTTAAAAGCACTCGACATAGTGACTATATATAGTGTTCTGTTCAATGTACATGAATATTCTTGTATACAATAGTTTGATAGTGCGGGGTCCACTGTGGATGCCATCTCAGACAAAAATAATCTTACTTCATGAGAGCCCAGCGATAATACACGGCGACCGCGAGGTGGCGTAATGAGTTGTTGTTCCAGCCCTCTGTACAACATAACTCAAGAACCACAAGACCTACAGAAAGTATATCTGTGATATTTGAATTCTACTACACACTCGCTATGAAATGGTCAATGCAATTTTTGCCAAAGCTCACTACCATTCGCAAGATGATGTGAACTACCCAATCGCAACAGTAACTAGAAGGCTATATATTTGTACACAAATACGGCTATACCCGCATGTTATCGTTTACACAAACTTACAGTCCTTATTTGCTGAGGACTTAGGTTGCTGTTGTCAGTCTCTCTAATTCACAGTGAAGCTATGCAATTTGATAGATTGAAATTCACAATATGCAATTTGATTAGGGGAAAGCTATTCCAGAGGGAGTATGTAAATTGAATCGAACAGCCATTTCAGAGGGAGTATGTAAATTAAATGGAAGAGCTATTTTGGGATCATTTCAGAGGGAGTATGTAAATTAAATGGAACAGCCAAAGGTATGTAATTTGAATGGAACAGCCTTAACGCTTCACACATGGTATTTCCAATTATCATCATCTATAATTATTATAGGCCTAATACGCTATTGAAATTCACAATATGCACTTTGATTAGGGGAAAGCTATTCCAGAGGGAGTATGTAAATTAAATGGAACAGCCATTTCAGAGGGAGTATGTAAATTAAATGGAACATCCTATTTTGTGGCTATTTCAGAGGGAGTATGTAAATTAAATAGAACAGCCTTAACGTTTCTGTCATCTATATTATTATAATTACGCTATTGTCTGTGAATGGGGTGGGGTGGGTGTTATTAACAATATGATTCGCAGGTGCAATCTGTGTACAAACTCCGAGCCCTGAAGCTGCTTTATTTGATGATAAACGGACGGCCCTTTTTAACCTTTGGGGCCCTGGCACATAATATTTGACTTATGAGGCTCATGTACACATGTTGAAATATAATAAATTATAAATTATAAATTATTAATTCTCAAGTGCTATCAGTAGACTCAAGCTGGGCACTGGGCACGGCTGGCCCTATGTTTTAACACCTAGGTTTCATTATCATTGAGGTATAGGACTTTTTATTTTTTCGGAGGAGAGCAGGTAGGGCAACTACTTGATTATATTTCTACATGTTCATACTACATACTCTGAAAATTTTAGAAAATTCGCACGAGTCCGTTTTTTTTAAATCACATTTTTGTTCCTAAAATGGGGGTTATAGCGCCCTCAACGGGCACTCTCTCCATAGGACTACATGTAAAGACCAGTTATAGACAAATGGCCCTAAAATAAAACGGACTCGTGCGAATTTCCTCAAATTTTGCATATGATGTAGATTTAACATCTTTTATGTAATGCAAGTGATGTCGTTGCTGCTCTTCTAAATTCATTTTTAAAATGTCCGCCCCAGACCAAGGTGATTTAGCGTTTGGGGCCCTGGGCCCATATTATGTGACATGTGGGGCTCATATGTACATATAACAATATAATTCTCAGGTGCAGTCTGTGTACAAACTCTGAGCTCTGAAGCAGCTTTATTTGGTGAAAAACGGCCGGCCCTTTGCTTTAACATTTGGGGCCCTGGGGCCCATATTATGTGACACATGGGGTTCATATATACATATAACAATATAATGCTGAAGACCTATTAGTGTACCAAATCTAAACCATGTAGGTACTTTATTTGCTGAGAAACGACCGGCCCTTTGTTTTAACATTTGGGCCTCTGGTGCCCCTAGCCTTTAACATCTGGGGCCAAAATGGGCAGAAGACACATTACAACTTAGGGCCAATACATGTGCCACATATGAGCCCTAGTGCCCTTGTAGTTTTATAGCTAGCCTTGTTAATCTGTTGCCCCTTATTTTAACATTTGGGGCCCTGGGGCCCATAATATATGACATATGGGACTCATGTAAACTTGTATATATAGAGTACCCCTGGAGCTATCAATGTACCAACTCAGGGCCCTGGGGCTGCTTCATTTGATGAGAAACAGCATGCTTTGTATTTTTACATTTGGGCCTCTAGGGCCCGTGACCTTTGACCTCTGGGGCCAAGATGTGCAAAGGATAAATCTACGGGGTAGGGCCCATAAGTGTACCACATATGGGCCCTGGGGGCCTTGTAGTTTTAGCACTAGCCTTGTCAATCTGTTGCCCCTTATTTTAACATTTGGGGCCCATAATATATGACATATGGGGCTCATGTATACTTTTATATATAGAGTACCCCTGGAGCTATCAGTGTACCAACTCAGGGCCCTGAGGCTGCTTCATTTGATGAGAAACAGCATGCTTTGTATTTTCAAAGTGCAAAGGATAAATCTACGGGGTAGGGCCCATAAGTGTACCACAAATGGGCCCTGGGGGCCTTGTAGTTTTAGCACTAGCCTTGTCAATCTGTTACCGCTTATTTTAACATCTGGGGCCCATAATATATGACATATGGGGCTCATGTATACTTGTATATATAGAGTACCCCTAGGGCTATCAGTGTACCAACTCAGGGCCCTGAGGCTGATTCATGTTTTATATAGATTTGAGGACGCTGAATAAAATATGAGGGATCTGCACCATCGAAAAGTGTGGGGAACTCTCGCTAGAGGGCGTTTTTCAAAATGGCCGCCAAAATCCCTTAAAATTACCATAACTTGGTCAGAGAAGCACCCAGCAGCACGATTCTGATGTCTATACCCATGTTTTCAGGGTCAAGGAATCCAATAGAGTCATTTACAACAGCTTAGGACCTATTATTCCACGATGGCTGCCGAAATGTCAAGATGACCGCCAGTGAAATTTAATTTGGCTTTATCTCGGGTACAGAAAGTCCTAGAAGTATGATTCTGGTGTCTATACCCATGTTTACAGGGGCTAGAAATCCATTGGAATAATCTAAAACAGCACAGGACCTTAAAATCCCAAGATGGTCGGCAAAATTTAAAAATAACCACCACTAAAATGCAGAATTTTGCCTATATCTTATCTTATCAGTGGTTTAGACGGCCTTATCCGGGGCTTCACCGCCTTGGGGACTGCTCTATAATCCGACGCTTCTATAATCCGAAGGTTCTTTTGTCCGAAGGTTCGCTAGTCCGAACATGTGTTCATAGCATTCGCTAGTCCGAATTTTAAACGAGGTTCTCTAGTCCGAAATTTTTTTAAAAGAGGTTCTTTATTCCGACGGTTCTTTATCTCGAAGGTTCTATAGTCCGAATTTAAAAAAGGGTTCTATAGTCCGAAATTGCAAAAGGGTTCTATAGTCCGAAACGGATACCGTGTTCTTTAGTCCGAATCAGTAAAAAGGCTCTATAGTCCGAATATTTTATAACATTAACATTTACTGCGCCCTCTAGCTAGATAATAGCAGAGTTTATGGTAAACGGGATGACGCTACTTTTGCCCCCCTCCCCGTCATCAAAAACAAATCCTGCGTTCGCGCCTGACATCCCCAACTTACTGTAAACAAAGATCCTAAAAATACGATATTTGCTCAAAAAATGTTGACATATTTTTACATCATCAGAAACGAAAAGAAAAAATAATGAATGGAACGAAAATATAAAGAAACCCGAAGAAGTACAAACACACACACACACACAAAACAGAACAAAAGAAGGAAAGACACAATGAAAGAAAATAAAGACGAAAAGGAAGTCCAAATGAAAGAACAATGAACACAAAGATAATGAACAAAATAATGAACATTAAGAAAGAACAAGGAGAAGAAAGAAAGAATATAATAAAGACATTTGAATATAGAACAAACAAAAATGAGAAAGGGATTTTAAGAAAGAGCTAATGAAAAAAATATCGAATGAAATCAAGAATGAATAAATGAATGATGATTTGACACTGAAACAAAATGATGAAAATAAAATTCGGAATATAGAACCTGTTTACCAATTCGGACTAAAGAACACGGTATCCGTTTCGGACTATAGAACCCTTTTGCAATTTCGGACTATAGAACCTTTTTTTTAAATTCGGACAATAGAGCCTAGTTCCATATTCGGACTATAGAACCCTTTTTTAAATTCGGACTATAGGCCTAGAGCCTATTTTCATATTCGGACTAAAGAACTGTTTTCAAAATTCGGACTATAGAACCTTCGAAATAAAGAACCATCGGAATAAAAAACCTTCGTAATAAAGAACCGTCGGATTAAAGAACCTTCGGACTAAAGAACCGTCGGAATAAACAACCGTCGGACTATAGAGCTTCCACCGATCCCTCAACCTTAGCATAACGCAGTTTAAACTCCAGATAAGGTATCTAAACCCCCGATAAGGCGCCGTAACCCCAGATTAAGGGACGTAGACCCCAGATAAAGCAGTCCTTACCCCAAATAAGGCGCCTTAAACTAAATAAGGAATATAAACCCCAGATAAGGCATCTAAACCCCAGATAATGCGCCTTAACCCCAGATAAGAGACGTAAACCCCAAATAAGAGACGTAAACCCCGGGTAAGGCAGTCTAAACCTCAGATAAGGCGCCTTAACTCCGAAGTATGGCTTCAAAATCTGTGCAAAGATGTGGAGCATGCCAATGATGCAAAGAAAACCAAAGAGGTTTACACTACCAACAAGACCATCACTGGATCAAAATCTACTCGTATGAGAGGTGTAAAGGACAAAGGTGGCGAGGTGCTCACCGATGACAAGAAAATAAAGGACAGATGGAAAGAAAACTATGAAGAGCTGTATAATCAACCCATCCGATACAAGTATCTTGCAGTCTCTACCAAGTACTTCAACAGAAGACATAGAGCCCCACATTCTCAAATCTGAAGTGGAACTGGCCATCAAACGCCTCAAAGGAAATAAAGCAGCAGGAGAAGATGGTATATCAGCGGAAGAAATCAAGGCAGCAGGAGAAGCTGGATGTAATGTCCTTCTAAAACTCTGTAACAAGATATGGGAGTCTGAAGTAATTCCTGAGGACTGGGGGAAGGCAATCATTGTCTCCATATTTAAGAAAAAGGATAAAATGGACTGTGGAAATTACAGAGATATCAGCCTCCTGAGCTTGGCAGGGAAAGTATTTTGCTCGATCATCCAATCTAGAATCCAGAAGAAAACTGAAGAGATCCTTTCAGAATCTCAGGCAGGATTTAGAGCAGGCAGGAGTACAGTAGACCAATTGTTTTCCCTACGACAACTGGCTGAAAAATGCACGGAGATAGGGAAACCACTATACTGCTGCTACATCGACTATCAAAAAGCTTTTGATACTGTTTGGCAAGAAGGTCTTTGGAAGGCTATGGACCACCTAGGCTACTCTAGAAAAATGGTTAGACTTCTCCAAGCCTTATATAATACCTCTAAAAGTACAGTAAGAGTGAATGAAGAGCTGACAAACTGGTTCACCACTCAAACAGGAGTCAGACAGGGATGTATCCCCCCAGCTGTTTAACATCTTGCTGGAACTGGTCCTACGCCTAGCTATTGAAGACGTCAGCATTGGAATTACAATTCAAGGACAGCTCATCAACAACCTGAGATTTGCCGATGATATTGTTTTACTGGCCGACTCTGAAATTAACCTCCAAACTCTAGTCGACAAAGTACACAATGAAAGCAAGAAGTTTGGTCTGATCATAAACATCGCTAAAACCGAAGTCCAGGTGATTGGTAGAGAAACAGCAAAAGCCACCATATCCATTGGAAATTCCACCCTTGAGCAAGTGGAATCATTCATCTATCTAGGTGGAGTGATCACTGAAAAGGCAAGCAGCGTAAACCTGGGACGTAAACCTAGGATTACACAGTCTAAACCCCAGATAAGGCATTTAAACCCCATATAAGGCGCTTTAACCCCAACTAAGGGATGTTAACCATAGATAAGGCAGTCTAAACTCCTGATAAGGCACCTTAACCCCAGATAAGGTACGCAAATGTAGGATAATGCAGTCTAAACCCCAAATACCCAGCAAACACAAAACGTTTTTAAAACGTTTTAAACAGGTTATCATGGTTATATTTTGGGGTTTTGGATTTGGTAAAAACGTTTTCATAACATTAAAATGTCGGGTTATTTAAAGGTCATGAAAACATTTTGAAAACACACTACAAATCTATTTTTAAAATGTTTTCAAAATGTTATTGTAAAATATTGTTTTGCAAACATTTTTGCCAAATATTTTGTCAACACATAAATAACATTTTGTTAGAATATTTGCAGGAGGTTATCAAAAATGTTTTTAAATGTTATGAAAACGTTTTATACCCTTTATACCCTCTATATAACCCGACATTTAAACGTTTTCTGGCAACCTTATCTAACCTTTGGCGAATGATGTCAAAAACGGTTTGTGTTTGCTGGGTACGTTGCCCTAACCCCTGATAAGGGACGTTAACTGGGGATAACGCAGTCGAAACCCCAGATAAGACCTTAAAATCCCAGATTAGGCGCCGTAACCCCAGATAAGGGACGTAAGCTCCAGATAAGGCAGTTGAAAACTCAAATAAGGCATCTTAAACCCCAGATAAGGCAGTCTAAGGGACGTGAATCTAGGATTAAATGCAGTCTAAACTCCAGATAAGGCGCCCTAGCCCCAGATAAGGGACGTGAATCTAGGATAATGCAGTCTAAACCCCAGATAAGGCGCCCTAACCCCAGATAAGGGACGTGAATCTAGGATAATGCAGTCTAAACCCCAGATAAGGCATTCTAACCCCAGATAAGGGACGTAAATCTAGGATAATGCAATCTAAACCCCAGATAAGGCCCCCTAATGCAGTCTAAACCAGATAAGGCATTTAAACCCCAAATAAGGCACCTTAAACCCTAGATAAGGAATGCTAACCCCAGATACGGCATCTAAACCCCAGATAATGTGCCTTAACCCCAGATAAGAGACGTAAACCCCAGATAAGGTAGTATAAACCACAGATAAGGCACCTAAACCCCATCTAAACAATCTAAACCCCTGATCCAGAATGTTCACTTACTTGTGTACGTTTCAACAACAGCTGTTGTCTTTATCAACACTTGATGGGTAGTGACTGCTATTGGCAACCGACGCTAGAAGTAGTTCCAGCGTTGATCTTGGAGTTGCCAGCCTGTTTTCCTTCAAGGGATTTTCTTGATCCCTGAGTCAGGAACTCATTCTGGATCAGATACACAGAACTTTGTTACCCAATCTAAACCCCAGATAAGGTATCTAAACGCCAGATAAGGCTCCTTAACCCCAGATAAGAGATGTGAACCCCAGATTACGTCCCTTATCTTGGGATAAGGCACCTTACCCAGGGTTTACATGCCTTATCTGGGGTTTACGCTCCTTATCTGAGGGGAAGCACCTTATCTGGGGGGTTTGACTGCCTTCTCTGGGCTTGCTGGGGTTAAGACGTGGGGTTCATATGCCTTGCCTGGGTTTAGACTGCGTTATCCTTGTTTTACGTCCCTTATCTGCGGTTAATTTGCCTTATCTGGGGTTTAGATTGTGTTATCATATGTTTACGTTTCTTATCTCGCCTTACCTGAGGTTTAGACTGCGTTATCTCCAGTTAACGTCCCTTATCTTGGCTTAAGGCACCTTATCTGAGGTTTAGACTGCATTATCCTAGATTCACGTCCCTTATCTGGGGTTAGGGTGCGCGCCTTATCTGGGGTTTAGACTGCATTATCCAAGATTCACGTCCCTTATCTGGGGTTAGGGCGCCTTATCTGGGGTTTAGTCTGCATTATCCTAGATTTACGTCCCTTTTCTGGGGATAGAATGCCTTATCTGGGGTTTAGACTGCATTATCCTAGATTCACGTCCCTTATCTGGGGTTAGGGCGCCTTATCTGGGGTTTAGACTGCATTATCCTAGATTCACGTCCCTTATCTGGGGTCAAGGTGCCTTAACTTGGTTTAGATGCCTTATCTGGGATTTGTGTTCCTTATCTAGGGTTTAAGATGCCTTATTTGAGGTTTAAACTGCCTTATCTGGAGCTTACGTCCCTTATCTGGGGTTACGGCGCCTTATCTGGGATTTAGATGCCTTATCTGGGGTTTAGACTGTGTTATCCCAGCTAACGTCCCTTATCAGGGGTTAAGGCAGCTTATTTGGGGTTTAGACTGAATTATCCTATATTAACATCCCTTATCTGGGGTTAAGGTGCCTTAAGTGGAGTTTAGACTGCCTTAACTGGGGTTTACGTCCCATATCTAAGGTTAAGGCGCCTTATCTGGGTTTAGATGCCTTGTCTGGATCTGGGATCTAGGGTTTACATCCCTTATTTGGGGCTTTATCTGGGTTTAGATACCTTATCTGGGGTTTAGACTGCGTTATGCTGAGGTTAAGGCATCTTAGCCACAGGTAAGGATCGTAAATCCCCGGATAAAGCCGTCTAAACCGCAGATAAGATACGATATAGGCAAAATTCTGCAGTTTAGTGGTGGTTATTTTTAAATTTTGGCGGCCATCTTGGGATTCTAAGGTCCTGTGCTGTTCTAGACCATGTAAACATGGGTATAGACACCAGAATCATACTTCTAGGACTTTCTGCACCCGAGATATAGCCAAATTAATTTTCACTGGCGGCCATTTTGAAATTTTGGCAGCCATCTTGGAATGATTAGTCCTAGGCTGTTGTAAATGACTCTATTGGATTCCTTGACCCTAAAAATATAGGTATAGACATCAGAATCGTGCTGCTGGGTGCTTCTATGACCAAGTTATATTGATTTTAATGGATTTTGGCGGCCATTTTGAAAAACGCCCTCTAGCGAGAGTTCCCCACACTTTTCGATGGTGCAGATCCCTCTCATTTTATTCAGCGTCCTCAAATCTATAAAAATACACCTTCAAACTTCTTCTACTCAACCCGAGAACGGGACTTCCATTCTGTACCCTACTATAAGACAAAATAATAGCGATATGCATTCAATTTATACGGTACGCCACTGATACAATTGATTCAATGATACACACAGTAACATACGCGCGCGATGTGTTCGGGGATGTGTTGATCCAGCACTCGATCAGTGAGCTCAGAATAAACCCGGAGATACGCTGTTTTATTATGAATGTTAAATTTTACTGTAATTTAAGCACTTCAGGCTTAGTCTTTTACAGGGCATTTATGTACAACAATGGCCATTACAATGGTGCAAAACGTAGAAATTCGAAAAATATTGAGGGCGTTGCTGTGGAACAAATCACACATTATGGCTGAGGATAATGAGCATGCGCAGATCGTAAAAAAATAGTCATTTCAGCTGATAAATGGCAACGCTGCATTCGTAATGGGGAGGAAGCGTGTATTTTTACGGTAGCCGGTGGTGTGCACGCTTAGTTTGAATCGATCACGAACAGACTGCGTGGCTGTTGAAGAACTAGTGGATTCGCCCTACTATAATGGCAATTTCTGACACGAAGATATAAGGATGATAACGCTGTGCGATGGAGGGACACGCATTGCCAACATGGGTACTGGATTGCGATTTTCTTTCCTTTCCTCTGTTGTTCTGCTCAAAATTAAAAGGGGACATCTGACAGTAAAAGTTAACATTTGGTGGAAAAGAATAGAAACCTATTTTATGGAAAAGTTATAAAATGGCTTTACCTGATTGAAATCACTAAATGATTGCTATACGAAGTATTGTTCGCATATATATTGCTTTATTTATAAATTTATCTATTTCATTATTTTATACGGAATATTGATAAGTAGTGGTGTTGAAGCAGTGATTTTCCGAAATATACGCTATTGTCTGCAAACGTCCTGTAATATGTAGAGAGGGAAGTGGTACAAAGTTCACTGGGACCCGTGGTTCCGACGCTAAATTATTATGTATGATCTGCTGATGCTGGTCTCGATTTCCATCATGATGTGCCAAGTTTTTTCTCCTGTTAAAATATAAGAAAGTAATAGGCTTTTAGCTAACGGATAGAAGCGTATATCAAATTGCATCATGAATACGAGGAATGTCTTTCTGATATCAAATAATATTTACTTTTTGTTCACGGAGTGAACATTTCCCCCCTTGAACCCATATCTCATATGCACAGTTTATTCCTTACATACACTGTGTCTTGAATAGCTATTGTAGCCCATCAACCCTGTGGTTAAGAGGCTAGGAAATAATTCCTAATGTCTCATACCCAGGTTTGTATCCCTTTGTCTAATCCTGTCCCACATGACAAGGACTTTTTAGCACATCTTATTTTGTATTGAGGCAATGGCAGCCAGGACTATTTTTTTTTTGCCTTTTTCTAAGCATGTTTACTATTGGATTGAGCCATCACATGATTATAATAGGCTTTACTGATTGGTGGGTAAGGTCAATGCTATTGTTGATTTTGTGATAAGGCTGAGCATATATGAAAAATACACTGGATATTTTGATACAGGCGATTGACCCAATTACTGACGAAATTTAGTTCCTGTTATTTTACCCAGTAATGGTTGCTTATATAAATTGGAATATAATTATTGGGCCAAGGTTTTTATCTGCATGGTATAATTGAATTTCAATAGGCATATGATAGTGGTATTGATTTGGAAGTTTGTATTTCAATGCTGGAGAGTTTCTTGCTGGAGAGTTATATAAGCCAGAGTCAGGATGTAGGTATCATTATGCCTCAAATCACTAATTTATTGTAAGATCAGTGCAGAGTAGGTTTAGATGTGAAAATGGAAAGTTAGAACAAATTATATACACCTGATCCGTGAACTGTGCCTTTTTGAAAGACTCTTTTTGTTGAAATTGGTGATATAATACACATTTTGTTTAAATTGTTGTTCCAAGCGGAGCAATTTGAGACCACCTTGGTGAATATCGGAACAATTTTTTACCCCTGTGGACAATTGTGGAAACCAAAATTTGACATTTTACCTTTATACCTATAACTCAAGAACTATCGGAGACAGGTTAAACTATACTTTTTCTGAATCCTAATAATAAGAGGAATACATACCCAGAATCGACCAATTTCGAAATTTGAGCCCTGCATAAGCGGCCATTTTTGTTTGATGCAAATTAGCATTTTTCTCCCCCATTCTCTTTCGCGTCCTTTTTGGATATGTTGTGGGGATGTCTTTTAGAGATACTTTTATGCGCCAATTTTGTCTAGCTCAAAATGTAAAAAGAAATTAATGGAGAAGAAAAAAATGAAACTTTGGCGCATCCCACTAACGTTTAATTGTTTAGGAGAAAGGAATAGAGTAACAAACCTTGCAAAAAGATGAATGATGCCGAAATAGATTACAATAACCATGAGTATCACTAAAATAGTAACTGCACATACAAGACCAGGAAACAACAGCGTTTTCTTCCTGGTTGTTTCCAATGTGGTTTCCGTAGCTGTCCATACTGTTTTCATGGATATTGTTGAAACCGTCGGGTTTTCACTTGTCGTAGGTCGACTAATTTGGGATGCTGTTGTTGCGTTTGGTGTTTCCGTGGCATCCGTGGTTATAAATGTCTGCAAGAATATTGTTGAAACCGTCGGGTTTTCGCTTGTCGTAAGTCGACTGATTGTGGATGCTGTTGCTGCTGTTGGCGTTTCAGTGGCTTCCGTGGATATCCGTAATGTTTCTAAGGATGTTGTTGAAATCATCGGGTTATAATTTGTCGCATGTCGACTGTTTTGGGTTTCTGATGTTGCCATCGGTGTTTCAGTGGCTACCGTTGTTATCCATACTGTTTCCAAAGATGTTGTTGTAACCGTCGGGTTTTCACTTGGCGTAGGTTGACTAATTTGAGATGCTGTTGCTGCTTTTGGCGTTTCTGTGGCTTCCGTGGTTATCCATAATGTTTCTAAGGATGTTGTTGAAACCATCGGGTCATCGTTTGTCATAGGCCGACTGTTTTCTGTTTCTGTTGTTGCCATCGGCATTTCTGTGGCTTGTGTGGTTACCCATGCTGTCTCCAATGATGTTGTTGAAACCGTCGGGGTTTCGTTTGTCTTAGGTTGACTGTTTTGGAATGTTGCTGTTCCTTTCGTCATCTCTGTGGCTTCCGTAGTTATCCATAATGTTTCTAAGGATGTTGTTGAAACCGTCGGCATATCTTTTGTCATAGGTCGACTGTTTTCTGTTTCTGTTGTTGCCATCGGTGTTTCTGTGGCGTGTGTGGTTACCCATGCTGTCTCCAATGATGTTGTTGAAAAAGACCTGGTTTCATTTGTCGTAGGTTGACTGCTTTTGGATGTTGTTGCTTCTTTCGACGTTTCTGTGGCTTCCGTATCTGTCACTAATGATGTTGTCAAAATCGTCGAGTTATCGTTTGTCATAAGTCGACTGATTTGGGTTGCTGTTACCGCTTTCGGTGTTTCTGCGGCTTTCGTGGTCACCAGCACTTTATTGATTGTTTCTGTAGTGGATTCAGGTGATGCTGAAAATTGAAATAATAAAATAAAACTAACATGATTATACACATTTACTCAGCTCTTCTACAGGTGCATTCAGGATCCATCTGAAAAAGAGTGCTCGGTTTTGGATAAAATCCTTGCCACAAGAATGAATTCGGGGTCCACTGTGGATGCCATCTCAGATAGAAATAATCTTACTTCATACGAGCCCAGCGGGATTACATGGCGTAATGTTGGCGTTAGGGTATTGCGTTTTGCGTGTTTTCCATAGTGGCGTATAGTTTTGTACTTATTGTTTTCATTTTACCAGTAATAATGTGTTTTTATTTCTTTTGAATGGTATATAAAGATAAAATCTATTTATTTTACTGCAGAAATTTCACATCAATTACAAAATAATTATAATGAATGTCTGATTTACACAACTCGATTTTATGTTGGCATTTCTTCAAACCAGATTTTCTCGAAAAATTGTTTATTCGCGGTACCCCACTATTCACCATGTTCACCATTATGGAATAACGCCGGCGAATTATCGTATATATATTTTTTTAAATTTCAAAGTTCCTCTATAAAGTACAAACCTGCTGTCACCGTGAAGTTAACCGTACATCTATAGCTCATTCCACAAGCATCCAAAACCGTATAGTTCAACAGAGTCGTCCCGCATCTGATGGAAAACGGCTGAATATTTTGAACGATTTGATCAAACGTTACATTGATAGGATTAAGGGTTGCATTCTGTATTTCAAGTTCTTCAGTGATCATGCTATCATGACAACTGCTAACATGTTGAATCTGGTTATCCATCTCCGGGCATGTTATGGCTGTTACGTGTTTGCATGTGTCGTCATCTGTTGATTAAGGATATATCGGTAATAAACTGGGCTCAAAAAGAAACTTATAATTTTTCACAAGGTCATATCTTAAAGGAGTATTTCGTGATCCTAGCGTACTCTATTTATGTCATTTTTCATTAGATATTCACGAAAAAAACCTATTCTCAAAATTTCAGTTGATTCCGATTTTGCGTTCGCTAGTTATGCATGATTATGTGTATTACACTGCTCCCATAGACAATGCTTGTAATTTCGTTCTGGTGCACCAGAACGAAATTCAAATTTCACGATATCTTTGCTAAACGAATTAATCTGCAAGAAATATTTTGTACATAAACATTATGTAGCCAGAGGTTTCCAGTGATATAAAAATCTCAATTTTTTTATAGAAAAGTGGGGGGACGAGGCTGTGGATCCTGATAACCACAATTACACACAGGATACTCTGGTCCAAACGCGCCCCAGTAACCAAGCAGTTGTCCAACTGACACAACAACAAAATGCACTGACACGGAACAGCTTCCTGGACCACATTCACAGGTGAATAATTGGCACCCAGCAAAAGCAATCTGTGAGAATGTGTACAAGATCCATACACATGTGATAATTTCCCAAGAGTAGGTGGAATAGTGTGGAAAAGGGGCTGCTTCTGCTTTTCACACACTTTCTTCCAGAAACAGGTCTTGTTCCACACTATTCCACTTACTCACAGATTTCTTGTATTGGGTGTCAATTATTGGGCTGTGAATGTGGTCCTGGAAGCGGTTCCATGTCAGTTCATTTTGTTATTATGTCAGTTGGACAACTCTTTGGTTACCATGATACTGACATGTGTTTAAAGTAGAGTATTGAAATAATCCTGTGTGCAATTTTTGTTCACTTTTATGGACAGGATTTTAAGATACATGTATGACCTTGTGAAAAATTATAAGTTTCTTTTTGAGCCCAGTTTAAATATAAAGAGCATGGAAATGGACTATCACATAGAATAAAGTACGTAAGTGTCAGCTTATACGAAAATAATATTTTAAAATGTGTTTGATGTGGCCATGGTTGAGCCATTTTTGTTCTTTTCTGTCACTTTTGGGCAATTTAGGCCAAATGTCCCCCACAATTTTCTAGACGGATTAACGCCATTCCTTGTGGCTGTGGAACACATCATATTAAAAACTATATATAATTAGGAAATAATAAATCAAAATATATGCATTAAATTTTAAGACTGAAATGGCAAAAAAGAGAGAGAGATGGGAGGCGAGAACTTAAGGAAATAAAGAAAGCTGTTATGGCATATTTTACACGCGTATCATTGTCTTACCGAATGTAACGTTAAATGTGCAACTTTCTAATTCATTTCCACTGGAATCTGTAGCAATTAGTGTAAATGTTCCTTCAGCACAACTAAAGGAGATAGCACCAAAGTTACCCTCGGCCTCCGTTGATACTAGACTTCCAGTATGCTTTTCACCATGTATTGTCGTAACCACAGTCGCCGTATTAACATGATTAACAAAGTAAGGAATTGTGCAATTCTTTGGACGGGTACGGGATCTTTTTTGAGGAGGTGGACAAATCAATACCGGCATAGAAGTATCTATGAAAGGTAGAGAGAGAGAGAAAGAAAGAGAGATACTTAAAACTTAGCTTTCGTTAGCGCGTAAGAGATGGGATTCGTAGAGACCCATGCTACACACTTAAAAATAGGTAGTCAAAATTTTGACTAATTTAGGGGGTCAATTTGAAATAACCCTGGATGAAGTCAAATTTGACTACCATAGGGGTCATTTTCAGTTGTTGACATCATATTAATATGACCCATGATCCCAAATATAGTCCTTTTTTGACCCACGTTCCGGGGTCATTTTCAAACCGGGTACCATGAATGTGGTCATTTCAACAACGTTAGGGGTAATTGTCTAATCATGACCCCCGGATATAGTCATTTTTTGACACTATTAAGGTTATTTTTCAACTGACTCTGTTAGGGGTCAAATCATTTTTTGACCCTAAATGTAGTCATTTTTAACTACAATTTGGGTCAAATCATTTGACTTCATGTACCGGGTCAAAAATGACCCTGCATATGGGGTCAAAAATTACTACTTTAGGGTCATTTTTGACTGCCTATATTTAAGTGTGTAATTGTTCAATCACATGCTACACTAAGAACAGGTCGTAGCGTAGTATAAAAAACAAAATACACAAAATAACATACGTTTATATTTAGCTGCCAGTATATATTTACACAGACACCAATAACTTACCGGCTTCAACATACATATTGGAGCAGAGGTAGATCCACAATAAAACAAGATTGATGAAGATGGTAAGCATTTTAACTTTCGTGGTCACAAATTGAATACTTGTCCGCAACGATCATGACGATTATACAAAAACCTCGATGTAACACACACTAATGGTGTAACAATAATAGCATAGATTGTCAGAAATTTAAAAATTGGAAGTGTTGGTAAAATGAGAGCTAATTGAAGGTACGTGACGTTTGATTAACTTTAGAAGCGCGTTTTTTAAGCTATCATGGTGAAATGGAATCTAAGTTGCATGCTGTCACATGAATAGTTAAAGAGTTTTCAATAAATTCATCCTGGGATTCCCGATCATATTTATAATATTATTGTAATAAGCAACCATGTGTGAAATTCATTGAAACACTGCCATATTGGTTATTTTCACTCAAAGTAAGTACACTGCAAGATTCATATATTGGGGCCGCCTGCATAGGCACACCGTCGCCAAGGTATACTTGGCTGGTGCTGTTCAGTACCAGGGGAGTACCAGTGTAGTACCACACACACGGTTGTTTGATGTGATCATTTATTAATTTTTCTAACAAAACATTATTATAATGTTAAATTCCAGACCTGAATAATACCAACAACTATCACACTAATTATTATACACATATATTTTGTAGCAATTTTTAACATAAATTAGATTTTCGTTTCTATATCAAATTATTCAAGTGCAAGGAACCAAATCTGGCTTCTTTAGACTAAATAAATTACGGGAGATGTTCATCATTTTCTACCCCGGTATCCAAAGATTTTCGTTTGAATATCAAATCGTACATAGCACATTCACGTGTATCGATCCCGGGTATTGATTTTAGTATCTCTGCTGTACCAAGTAATTGTGGGTCCAGTGCTGTAGCAGATTTGGTACTATGTAGGTAGGCCTATTTTGTGTCCACCCATACTGCAGTTACTGTCCGTTTTCCTATACGGTACATAATACACAGTGCTCTTTCCCAGTGACGCGTGACCTCTACAAATAGCCTACGTAAAAAGTATGGGGATATGCCTAGTTAACGTCGCTGTGTGAAAAATAACCGGCCAATATTAAAAGTACTCTTCTAAAGTTCTAGAAAATATAGTTTTGTAACATGTCCTAAATTTTTAGCTAATTTAGATGTTTGGAAATATTCGCACTTTGGTGTTTTAGTTAATGTTATAGGTAATAGAACATTGCCTAGTTAACGTCGCTGTGTGAAAAATAACCGGCCAATATTAAAAGTACTCTTCTAAAATTCTAGACAATATAGTTTTGTAACATGTCCTAAATTTTTAGCTAATTTAGATGTTTGGAAATATTCGCACTTTGGTGTTTTAGGAAGGATATGTAAACGACAGATAACACCAAAAAATATGAAGAAATTATTTCCAAACCGTGTTAAGTCTGCAAACCACCATGTTTCTCATTTTCAAGAACGCTGGTTAACAATAAGCACGTATTGTCTCATTTCGTAAACAATGCCCACACACAATTGTTCTCTAGCGCTCGCTTCAATCGTTCACCCAACTGAAAGGATAATCCCAGCGCATTGCTCCATTGTACGTGTAAAAGCAGAAACATATGATGTGTGTATTAAACCAGAGAAGATATGATTTAATCAGTTGAGCTGTTTTCAATGAGTGTTATCTTGGTTTAATAGCTTTTAATGGGGTTTAAGTCCTGCAAAGGTCGAATTGAATTCTACTGTAGACATGACTGCATCATGCAGTATAATAAGGTGACGTTGGGGGTGTGTAGGCGGCCGCAATAAGAATCTTGTCGTGTAAAAATACAAATAGTATCATAAACCTATTGGGTTCTATACAAATCATCCGATCATTGATTGCATTCAACAAGAAAAGATACAACACATTAGACTATGCCAGTTGAAAACCATACACCCCCGTGGAAGACATGACCTTCATATCCCGCACGTGGTTTTCAAATGGAGCCGGGAAATGGAGTTTTGCTTGATCAGGGCACATGCGTGGGCTAACGAGTTCAAAAAACTCATTGAACCAGGGAAGTAACTTTTCGGATTGAATCAGTTGAAATTCATACACCCCATATTGAAGACATGAACTTAATTTTCCACATGCATTTCAAATTTGAAATGTATGTGGAAAATTAAGCTCATGTCTTCTAAATGGGGTGTATGAATTTCAACTGGAATATGCCGTTACTGATTCAATCCGAGAAGTAACTTCCCTGGTTCAATGAGTTATTTGAACTTGTTAGCCCACGCATGTGCCCTGATCAAGCAAAACGATCGAGGACAAAAGTCAATTGATTATACTTGTTCATTGATCAAATGTTTATTTCAGAAAAGCAAAGTAATTCTAGTAATGAACAGCCAGAGACCTTGTATGAACGATCCCTGGAACAATTACATCTGTCAAATAACGTATGTCCTCATTTTGCTTGGTGTGGGTCACATATGCCTATTTATTATACACGGGTCTAACCAATAGAATAATTCATTATACTTCCTTCTATTAATGTGTTCTATTCATATACTTACCAGAATATTCTGTATTTGTATTTCATCCAAATAAGAATAAAAAAATAAGATATGTCTATAATTAACATTCTGGTTTTTTCTACCCAATCGCCAAATGTCACATCCCCCTCCCCGCCGAGGAAAAATCTAGTGCCGCCACTTTTTCCCCTATAGCAAGAAGAAAGCAATGTTGATTTTCCATTCACATGAGTGCCTAGCAAGAAGAAATTAAGCAATGTTGATATTCCATTTACTGGTAGCTACTGGTGTGCCTAAATTTCAAGGATTTAAAATAAATCATAAGTGATTGTGAGCTATTGTGATTAAGGACCAATCAAGTATTAGATTTAAAATTAAATATTACATATTTAAAATCAAATCTTAAAGATTTGAAATTCAAATCTATCAGAATTTAATATTTTAAATCTAAAATTGATTGGGCCCTAAAATTTATTTTAAAATCCTTAGCAAGAAGAAAGCAAAGTTGATTTTCCATTAACTGGAGTGCCTGGTAATAAAAGGACAAAGTTGATTTTCAATGTCTTTCAAACGATATTTTCCTGCTATCCAAATATTTCATTAATTTATTGTTTAAATTGTCTAATCATTTGACATGTGGAATCGTTTTTCTCGGAATGAATCATCCAGTCAAAGTGTTAAGTGTTCCGGGTGAATATATTTTATCATGAAATAGACTACCATAAATAATGGTAAAGAAATCTTTTTGTTTTAATATGAATTTCAACGATATGACAATAAACATAATGCATTTGCGAAAATTTGTACCCCCAAAAATTTCATTTTGCCCCCCCCACCAAGAAAGCTGGCTACGCCCCTGTTTTCAATTCAATTCAACTCAAAATGTTTTATTCACAAATGTCTTTCTTACATAGGCTAAACTTGATCACAATGTAACAAACCGTATGATATGCAAACAGATTAAACTATAGACTATGGCTAATTTAAATAAGAATTCGGCATGTGCTAATTAGGGATTGCCACATCCAGGAGTTGATCCATGGTATACAAATATTGACTGCTATGAGGGGCATGGTTAAAATTATAGGCCCAAGGTGATCTCAAAACCATGACTATGCCCCGAGGCGTAGCCGAGGGGCATAGTCATGGTTTTGAGATCACGGCGGGCCTATAATTTTAACCATGCCCCGAATAAAAAGCAGTCAATATTTGTTTTATATACCAAATCTTAAGATTCTTGTCATCTGTTTGGTTAAAAGCATCGATTTTGGGAAGATTGATTGGCAACATTTTCCAATA
Organism: Amphiura filiformis; assembly: GCF_039555335.1. Taxonomy (NCBI): domain Eukaryota; kingdom Metazoa; phylum Echinodermata; class Ophiuroidea; order Amphilepidida; family Amphiuridae; genus Amphiura; species Amphiura filiformis. The sequence continues at coordinate 53,384,387 of NC_092631.1, read as the reverse complement.
TGTCAGCGCTCTAATCAGACACAATAGAACAATAAACCCTGCAGTGCGTTGGAGAATACCGAAATTCAATTTCGAGCACAGCCCAGCCACAGATTGAGTATCAAACACCGCCCAACATCAACAACAAGAAGTCAACAACATGGCGGACGTCGAAGGAGCAGAAGCGCAAACTTCATTTGAAGAAGATTCTTTTGTGCACGTGTATGATAGAAGAAAAGGAGCTGATCCCCCGAAGAAGATTAAATTGGGTGGCTTGTTTACTTTTGACGCATTTCGAGAACGAATCAGAGAGGTAAATGAACGTAATTTACATTTTTTAATGTGCAGCGAATGCCGAAGTGCAAAATTCGGAAGGCGTGCGCGTTTATCATGTGCATATGATAATTTAAAAAAAAGATGCATGCCATGACACACGCTGCATTAAAATAATGATTGAGACTACGAACCGTATAATTCTAGATTTAATGAAACCGGGTATTTTAAATTTTTTATATAAAAGTAATATAGTATTTGACAAATTTTGTTGCCGGTGAATAGCTAGTCTCATCTTGCCAGCATTGGCCAGCAAGACTTCAGTCTACTTCTACTTCTACGACAATACTTGACAGGATCCATAAGTAAGGATGTAGTGTCAAGGAAACTGGTCATGCTCATGCACGGTGCAAAGTCCAATGTGCTAGGTGCTTTATTTACAAGTTGACAGTCGTCGTGCGAGTAAAAAAATGAACATGCCTTTACATGGCATTTGAGACTGCTCCCCGGAAGGCCTCTACTGACGGAGAGGTCAGGATTGAAGCGGGGAGGGCATTCCACCAGGTGATTGTTCTGGGGAAAAAGGCGTACTGGTTAGTATACCCAGTGTGGGCAAGTCATACTTCAGTATGACTTACCCAGCATGACACCAAAGTAAGATATAAGGTGGACCAGCTGTCAAAGTTGTTTACATTCCGAAACACGATATCTGCACCAGTTATGAGAATTCCCACACACCTACCACCTTCAAAATGCACTAAAAACCCTTATTCCATATCTGAAAAATATGATCCCCAACTTGTACTCACTTTGTTCAAGAAAGTTTAAATATCCACAGTCAAATTTCAGCTGTATATGTTCAATGTATATGCTCCAAAACATAACCCCAAATCATGATTTCCAATTATTACACCTCAATACAGCCCAAGGCAGTGCAAGCAATAAAAGAGCACAGTAATCCATAGCACCAAATGTGTGCAGAAAGGCATGAAATGGCAACCCTTTCTAAATTGCCAACATGTTAACTCCTCATTGGTTAATGCTTGCATGCTTGAGTGGAGGGTATTTCAAGACATAGCATGCCATGCATGTGCAATGATGTGTGCAATATTGCATCATTATCTGGAACATGTGTGCATATTATCATCATTATTGAGGCATAGTTCTTATCTCTGCACTAGATGGTATTGAAGAATAGGTCAGCCAGTGCAAGGAATGAGATGGAAAAAAACATCCTATCCTGCATTTGGGAAGAAGGCATCTCCCAATGAGTGTGGTTGGGAGTTGACATGGCAATTGGGAGGCTTGGTCAAGCACATTGTCATAGAGGTCAGAGCATGCTATGATAACATCTCTGATCAATTCATGAAAGTTGGAGATTTAGGAAGCTGCTGGTGGGAATATTGACATGGAATTATCATTTTTAAAGGAACATAAATGTTGAAAATGGGTTCTATCAATCTTTCACCATGTGGTGGTCAAGTTTGGACAAAACAAGAAATGGTAAGTGAAACATATTTGGGAGAAAATTACAGCTGTACATTGAAGGTGGCATGTTGTGGTAGTCCATTGGGAATGTAAATTAGTATGATGTTCCGTGTATAACTGGTTAGTACAAGGAACTTATACGATGTCCTCATTCACAAACTGATACTATCTGTCCATCGTATACATGTAAGACTGTTACCGCACGGCAACTGGTTGAAGGAATATTACACAGTCAAGAATAGGCTCCATCATTTTTTTGTTCTGAACCCTCCCAGTCTCCCAAAACATCAAAACATCAAAAGCGTTGCACTTATACTTACTTAAGACTGTCCTTTTCATATAACTTAGACAAAGTAGGGCCAACTTGCCTAGAAATGGTCAAATTTTGGCAAGAAATATCTCTGTGTAATCCTATGTAAGTCCCATATCACATCGTTATCGGCGATCGAGGTTTTTTTTTTTCTGAAGTTTGGTTGGTATCCACCAGCGTCATGCATGTGACGTGACACGGCTAAAATAAGCGACCGGAAATCGGGATCGTTAAAACGTCAACAAATTTCAAAACATAGAAAGCAGTAAACTTATTGGCGAGCGGTCCGAATTTTGAGCCTAAGTTTACGTGGTGAACTACGTACTGGTAGAGTTGAATACGAGCAGGAATGATCTGGAATTTGTTAGGGTGGTAGTACCTGGTGTTTGAAGATGGCATCTGGATAAGGATTATACCTGATCTCATGTACCAATACCTTGTGTATTGGTACATGATTCGGCGGGTATACTTCAGCAATAGCGAATAAGTGGTCGTTTTTACTCTGTTCAAAACGTCACATGTACACCAAATACAGCCCCCGAAATGGTCTACTTTTAGCGTGCCTTAACTCCGAAACAGTTTAGTCAAAGTTAAAAATGCGATCCCCCAACCCTTTGCTTACCTTGGACGAATTTGCAGTATTTTCTGCTAGCTCCGTGTTGAAAAATGGCCGGTACATGCCCGGTACAAACATAGAAATGGCCACATTTGCTTCAGTCCTGGTATGAATATTTCTTCCGTAATCCAATGGTTGCAACGTGGGCATCACGATGATAGTCTCCTACACAACCAGCTTTGTGTCGGGCTGACGCTTCGTCGATCCTAAAAGTGAGGACAGCGTGAGCTCTTACCTGCGTAAAAGTCTGTTCGACAAAGGCAATAAGGATGATTGACAGCGCCGTTCATTGGGCGGAGCCATTATATTACAGCAGACAGGTTGCGCTGTTCTCTGACCTTGACTGTTCGTCACGTAGACATACCGTGACCTGGGTACACATACAAAGCTGGGGATGCGACTGCGGCCGCCATTTTGACACGCTGGTATCTACTCTTCAGAAAAATTACTTTTGGTGACGTTTTATATCAAACAATTTTCGATAACAGATTTCTACTAGGATGTCCATTTTTTATTAATGAAGGTGCATGTAGTTTGGAGGAATAACGCGGGATGTTTCGAGTTTTATTTCAACTGGTGGTGTAGGAAGGTGAGTGAATTCGTGAATGAGGCCGGGATTGAGGTTTTGTTGTTTCAACGATCCGGTAGTAGGATACGTAAACGTAGGCTAAAATGTTTAATGACGCCATGTTTACATGAAAACATTAGCTGCTGCGAGGTCAGTGTCGTTGAATTCTTTACCTAAATTCCTTTCAGGATATTCTGATTTCACTTATTTATGATGTGTACGAAAATTCACCATATAAACTCAAAAGTGTGAATGCAAGCTGTTATTGCTGACAATAGAAACATTGTTGCAAAGTCATTAAAAACAGGTATGTATTACAGACGTTCTTTGGCCGAAACGAGATACAGGCTAGTTAGGCAGTCTAGATAAGGATATGATCTGCATTGATGGCCACAGACTTGGTGAAGATTTTGAACATCAGAATAAGGCATGCTGATTTGCGCCGGTTCTCAAGGGACTCCCACTGCAGTTCGTGGAGCATAGATGACACGCTGTCCCGATGATGTATGCCTGCCATTTCCACATACTTGTGCATAATACGGAAGGTCGAGTTGTGCCCATTTAATGTTTAGGCCTATGTTAAACTGTATGTTATACAAATTGTACAGCTATCATTTCTACCCTATGACGAACCGACATACCTGTAAATCAAATAGCCCACAAAAACTGGTCATCGCTGGTATTTTTCATGAAGAAAAACGACACTTTTTACGCCGAACATGTCCAAAACACGCCAGCTGACGTACAAGCCTCCCCACGCATGTACATAAACAAGCCGTGTTCATTGTTTAATTGTCACCTGCAGCTGTTCGCAAGAAAACTTTCTGCATAAAATTACCTGGGGTCGTTATCAGGCCTGAGACACACTGGCGCTAGTTTGAGGACAGTCACTATGAGTTACTAATGTCGGCACATGCAGAAAATGCGTGATGGGTCGCCATTTTGTGACTCGTGCAAGCTAACACAAACAAATTATTGGACTTAATGATCTTTTCAAGTTTTAATAAAACGTGCATCTATCATGATAATATTACATTTTATTATTTGAATTACATAAGCTATGTCAATTTTGTGTCCATGTTAATTTTTATATGGATTTACCTGTGTTGATTTTAAACTGTTGTGAACGTGGAGCTACGCAAACTGGCAGGCGATTACCCACCATGCAATGCGAATACACGGAAGCGATCCAGTTTAGGATGCATCGCAGTTCCTATTGTGTAAACCAGGCGTAAACCGCCCATCCAACCTGATCGTGTGCACAGGATTTGTGCTGGAGGCTAGTTAATGCGCACAACCAATGCGCAGAAGAAGACCTTGATACTAGGCGGAGCTTACGTTTCACAATGATTGACAGCTGTGAGTAGTGAAATTCTGTTCTGTGATTGGTACAAAAATATGGTTCTCGTATAAATGAATATATTATCCATGGCTTCAAAATTAGGAACCGTTTCTTCCACAGAGCCCTAGATAGGGCTCTATGGTCTCTACTCATCATACACGACCGTAGAAGATCTGGCCAGCGACGATGCTTGCCAATCAGGCTAGCTATTTGTACGGCGTGGCCTCTCATCCTTTATTATCTCTGGTCTTGTCACGCTGGTAGATTCGCCCATCTGTGATTACTGACCTGGATCTGACAGAAGATTGTGGAATTTACGATTTTCAGCAGCAGGATTTTATGAAACTGCCAATATTTGCAAGTATTCTGAAGGATCGGTAATAATTAAAATATTTTTCATGGCGTCGGTAGTGCAAGTTGAAGTTAGTGAATTTGTGGTTTTGTATGTTATGTGCAAGAGTGTTTTCAGGAAGCGTAAATAGGCAGGCCGTTATGCTAAACTCTCCATCTTATATATGTAAGTTCGGCGAAGAACTGGACACATCACACGGTAGTGTGATGTGTCCAGCCTGGATATGGGCTATTTCATTATAAATGACAACATTGAGTCCCAAAAGGGGTCAAAATTCAAACTCATTTATTTCATGCAAATTCATTATCATTTCAAAGTTCAGATGGTGTGTCAATAATTCTCAAAATATTAGAGCGTCAAACCCTCAGGAACCATTAAAAAAATTAAATTGAATTTTTGCTGTGTAAAACATAGCTGCCGTCTGGAGGGGACATTTTTTTAAACAATTTAATACACAACTTTGAAAGAGTATATGTAACCAACATTGGGTTCATACTTATTCATATTTAGTCTGTAATAATTGTTGTATGTTCCTTTACACTTCAGTGTCTTAAATATGCCAGTTTCAATATAAAACAATTAGTAAATTGATACTAATCCAGATAAATGGTGCAAAATTACTACATATTTTAAGGATAAACTTTATCTTCACATGAAAAATTCATGAAATAGTCATTTTGTCCTGCCCAATAGCTACACTGATGCATAAGTGAGTATTCTGCGTCAATCTGTTGTACTAGTCATGGAAAACCTAAAATAAAAGACCCTCCTGTGTCATTTGTTCTGGATAGGACACATTTTTTAACACATAATAAAGCATACTTTAACTTTAGAAATAGCTGCATCAATATTATTGCATCAATATTATTGCATAAAAGATCCCCAGCATTTAAAATCCACTACAAACAGGGTTAATATTCTGGTTAAATTAGGAATATTGCAATTTTTAGCTAACCGAAGTTCAATGCAGAATAATATCATATGTGTTCTCAACAACTGGACAATAATTTGAACACTAAAGTGGTTTGTAAGCATAATTTGCAATAAAATGCAAAAAATTTCTTGTGGGTTTGGCTCTTTGAAATTTTTATTTTTTAGTTTGTTTACCAATTCATGGAAATGACATAATTGTGCTGGAGAGGACATTTGTTAAATTGCAAACAGAATCGTGGATACAGGCTTGCAAAAATGCAACAAATACCAAATCATGTGCCACCTTGGTAGAAGGAAGACCACTCTTCCTCTACAAATTTCACATTCTATGATATAATCCTTCTTATTTCAACAATTAGTAATTAACTTCAGTTCTGGAGAGGACAAATTTTTAACGCGGAACTGTGGTATCAAGAACAAGTGGTCTACTGTATGTAAAATAAATGAATTCCTCAATCAGTGCCCTGTCCCATCAATTGGTAATATAACACAGATTATACAGGTAGGGTAAGGGTTTATATTTCCTCTTTAATGTTAACAAAAATGGAGGCATGAATTGGAGAGGACACTCATTTTTTATTTAACGCAAAATGCCAATTTTGCAAGAATCTACGGAATTTTAACGTTTTTGCACCAATTTTCACCATTCAACTTGCTTGATGTTCCACACATATCATATTTTCATTGCAACAAGCACATTGCCATAGAATGTACCTAATTTTTCAAAGAATTAATTCAGAATACATGGGCAAAATGAAATGGGACTCCAAAATTGGGTTAAAAATGTACCTTTTGGCAATTTTTTTATGCAAAAAATAGACAGAATTCTGTAAAAATGCTCATGTAGCTTGTAGTTTGTGGCATACTTAGAATTAAGTTAATAACACTGCATTATCACCCTAATTATATCAACCAGATATGATAAAAGCCATTTTTGTGAACGTGTCATTTATAATGAAATAGCCCATATACCGATGATGGTACTTGAAAGGATGAATCTTGCAGCAATCTTTATCATAAACATAAAAAATGGGTTGTGCGTCATGAATTGGGGTATAGGAAAAGGTGGAGGCGTTACATTTTTTCATTTTATTCTGTACTGAGCTAGTTTTTGTCTCGCCTGAATGTTCAGGGAGAGACTTAGTAATCACTATGGTGTGTGTGTGTCCGTGTGTGGGGGGGGGGTGTGTGTGTGCGTGTGTGCGTTCGGAAAAAGCTTGTGAACGCGTTATCTTGAGAACCGTAAGTGCTATGATGATGAAACTTTATAGGGGGTAGCATGACCAGAGGGTGTCGACCTGATTAGATTTTGAGCGCAAAATATGGTAATTAAGTACCTAATTTGCATAATTTATGCGTAATAAGCAAAATACCTTGTGAACAGATTATCTGGAGATCCGTATGGGGTACAGTGGCGTAACTTGGTGGGGAGTAAGCGTGGCCAGATGTTCTCGACCTGATTAGATTTTCAGCGCAAAATATGCTAATTAAGTACCTATTTTGCATAATTTATGCGTATTTGATGCGTATCAAGCAAAAAAACCTTGTGAACAGCTTATCTGGAGATCCGTATGGGGTACAGTGGACGTAACTTGGTGGGGAGTAAGCGTGGGCAGATGTTCTCGACCTGATTAGATTTTCAGCGCAAAATATGCTAATTATGTACCTAATTTGCATAATTTATGCGTATTTGATGCGTATCAAGCAAAAAACCCTTGTGAACAGCTTATCTGGAGATCCGTATGGGGTACAGTGGCGTAACTTGGTGAGGAGTAAGCGGGGCCAGAGGTTCTCGACCTGATTAGATTTTGAGCGTAAAATATGGTAATTAAGTACCTAATTTGCATAATATATGCGTAATAAGCAAAATACCTTGTGAACAGATTATCTGGAGATCCGTATGGGGTACAGTGGCGTAACTTGGTGAGGAGTAAGCGGCGCCAGAGGTTCTCGACCTGATTAGATTTTGAGCGTAAAATATGGTAATTAAGTACCTAATTTGCATAATATATGCGTAATAAGCAAAATACCTTGTGAACAGATTATCTGGAGATCCGTATGGGGTACAGTGACGTAACTTGGTGGGGAGTTGCGTGGCCAGAGGTACTCGACCCGATTAGATTTTCATGAGGTCAAAGGTCACATACAAGGTCAACTGAGGTCACCAAATCTTTTAATAATTAATTTTCAACTGTGCATCACATATCCCAATAACAGCTTGATCGGTCATGTAATTAAGGAAATATGACGACTTTAAGATAGTCGCTTTCTTTGTAAAGTATAGCAAAGTAGCACTTTCAATGAGTGATAACTCGTAAAGGAAGCATCTTTCTGTTTTGATTTATTTGATGAAATAGTTCTTTGGTATTGCCAAATTTGATTTTTCAGCGCAACATACTTTTTCCAATTTCGTGAGGTCAAAGGTCACATACAAGGTCAAAGGTCAACTGAGGTCACCAAATCTTTTAATAATTAATTTTCAACTGTGCATCACATATCCCAATAACAGCTTGATCGGTCATGTAATTAAGGAAATATGCGACTTTAAGATAGTCGCTTTCCATGTAAAGTATAGCAAAGTAGCACTTTCAATGAGTGATAACTCGTAAAGGAAGCATCTTTCTGTTTTGATTTATTACTTTGATGAAATAGTTCTTTGGTTTTGCCAAATTTTTGGAAGGTCATTACGGGGTCATCCGAGGTCACTCAGGGGTCATCTGAGGTCAAGTTATTAAAAACTCGTATGGGCATGAAACTTGGTGGGTACAGTCATCATTTAAAGCCAAATTTTTGGAAGGTCATTTTGGGGTCACCAGGGGTCATCTGAGGTCAAATTAGTAAAAACTGTCGTATGGACATGAAACTTGGTGGGTACAGTCAACATTTAAAGCCAAATTTTTGGAAGGTCATTTTGGGGTCACCAGGGGTCATCTGAGGTCAAATTAGTAAAAACTGTCGTATGGACATGAAACTTGGTGGGTACAGTCAACATTTCAAGCCAAATTTTTGGAAGGTCATTTCGGGGTCATCTGAGGTCAAATGAGTAAAAACTGTTGGATGGACATGGAACTTGGTGGGTACAGTCAACATTTAGAGCCAAAATTTTAGAAGGTCATTTCAGGGCCACCAGGGGTCATCTGAGGTCATATTAGTAAAAACTGTTGCATGGGCATGAGCCACCAGGGGTCATCTGAGGTCATATTAGTAAAAACTGTTGCATGGGCATGAAACTTAAGGGTACAGTTACCATCGGCCAGATAATCGTGCCCAGCCGATAACCGCCAAATTCATTTACCTCTCTACCAACAGTTATCGCAAAAGCAGGCGGTCACAAAAGCAGACGAGACTCGTGGTTCGAGAACCGCCTTGTTTTCTCATTTTGTTGCTAATTTATCTAGAGCTCTAAAATTGTGGAAAGTAAAAACTAATTCACACTGTATATACTTCTTGAGATATTGCAATTCAAATGATGCAGAGTCGGGGGTGGAGGTGCCTACGGTTGAGGTGCCTACGGTTGAGGCATGTGTTAAAGTATAGGGAATATTGATTTTTCGTGCCTCCTGAATTTATTTTTTACTGCAACTCTGTAATCCCGCAAGGTATTGAGATGGATTATGTACCATTGTTTTGGTATTGATGTCTAGATTGCATTTTGACCAGTTTTACTCCAAGCTAGGTTAATTTGTTGCAAGTGTGCTGCATTCTGTGTCATGGGTTCTAGGCTTTTCCTATACGTTACTGTGTTAACTATTCATTCAGCTCCGAAATGTTCTGAAGGTCATATTTCTTGAAGGAGTTACCCACTGCTGTAAAAGTTTACATTTTTTGGATGGAAAATTGATGAGGAATTCAAATATGCCACTGGTTTTTGTGTGAGGCATGGAGGAAAAAAGTTTTGATTGAAAATGTAATAAAAATCATAAAAATTATGTACGACTTTTGAACACCCTGTATCTCAGTTCAAAGGCAACATAACTCATCCTTACAAGTTTGCTTTTTTTGAAAGCCTACAATGTTATTAGCACATCTAAAAAGGTTTTAGCAGAACTGGTGTTTATGTTAGTAAATAAGAGAGGAACAAAAAAGTATACTTTTTTGAACCAAAATTCAACTTTTCCACCCTATATGACATTTGGCACCCTGTATATTGACCAATTGTTTGTACGTGTGCATTCCTGGTACGGTACTCTAAGCTTTACAGTGATATAATTGTACATGGTTTTGATGAACAGTTTATGAATTAGACCAGTTTAAGTACAAAAACATGTAAATTGTTCAATTTTTTAGTACCGGTATGTAATTCATGGCACATATTTTGACCACTTTTGCACTAAGTACCGTAACCACTCGGGTATAAGCCCCCGATGGCAGATTTCACTTGAAAATGGGGTGGGCTTATAACCGGGAAGGGCTAGTGCTTAAATTTAAAAATAAGAACAATCACCCCCATTGGTATATGCCCAATGTACCAGTAATTTCTATCATCTATGTCAATTTCTTAAAATTATAAGTGTGGAATGTTGATTATCAACTGATATTTTTTTAGTTTTGTTCTTAAATATGAGAGCAAAGCATTGATTTGATTTAAGAACTTGGCCAACACTTAGTACTGGGCTTATACCTGAGTGCACCCTTGTTCCCAGAATGTTTTAAAAAATAGGGGATGGGCTTATAGCCGAAGGTGGGCTTATACCCGCGTGGTTACGGTAAATTACCGGTACTCCATGAAGATTGCAGGTTTTGCCAACTCAGGGAATGTTGAACCCACCCAAAAGATAAGATCAATGTAGATCAATTATCTCAACTTTGGTATGTTAAGGCTGGTTCAAAGTGAATATTCGAAGGCGAATATTCGGCTTCGAATACGTTTTGGGCGTCAAAATATATGCGACGAATATAAAACTATGAACCGGAGAAAGATATATTTCTACAATTCATAGCGTTGCCCGACTGTTAACAAGTATTGCCCGTTGACCAAGGTAAGCAAAATTTAGAGAATTTCTTTAACGAAGTTAATAAAATCATAATAGGTAAACTCCATTGAACTATTGTCATGATTTAATGTCTGTATAAATGGGTCAAATAGGAGCAGTGGCGTAACCAGTGGGGGCCGGGGTGCAAGCTGCCCCCCGGACACAAAACAACCTGGAAGAAGAGTCCCCGGAAGAGTCAAAAATTGGGAAGGGGGAAAGAGAGAAAAAGAGGGAAGAAAAAAGAGGGAAGAGAAAGGGGAAAGAAGAGAAAAAATGGGAAGGGAGAAGAGAAAAAAGGGAAAAAAGAGGGAAGAGAAAGGGGAAAGAAGAAAAGAAAAAAGAGGGAAGAAAAGGGGAAAGGGAGAAGAGAAAAGGGGAAGGGACTCAAGGGAGAAGAGAAAAGGGAAAGAAAGAGAGAAGAAGATCTATAGGCCTACTACTTTCATTGTGAAATTTGTACTCTGAAACACTGATATTTTCTAATATGCCAAAACCAGGAGCTTCATGGCGCTCAGCCCCCTGACCCCGCCTGGGCTTTGCCCCTGGACCCCACCGACTCCACCCGTTTAGCGCCGTGGCAAGCGGCGTTCTCTCGAATATAAATACTAAAACTTTTGATCAGAAATTGGGAAATTTTTCAATCTTGCCCCCCCCCCGGATAGTCAGGTCTGGTTACGCCCCTAACCTGAATAGGAGTCAAAAAGATTTGGTTTTCGGGGCATTTACGACCTGTCTGTAACAGGCGCGGAGGTTGACCCATACCTTAGGTTTCAACTGCAAAGCAAATCAAGAAATGAATGAGTAATAGATAAATAAATAAATAAAATAAATAAATAAATAAATAAATAAATAAATAAGTAAATAAAAAAATAAATAAATAAATAAATATATATATAAATATATATAAATAAATAAATAATTAAATAAATAAATAAATAAATAAATAAATATAAATAAATAAATAAATAAATAAATAAATAAATAAATAAATAAATAAATAAATAAATAAATAAATAAATATCATAAGATATGATTGAAGCGACGACAAATATGACAGCCCTCACAAGTGTTATATATGAGACCACCCACGGTGACCCACCAAATATATATCTGTCGAGTTCAACAAAATTCAACTCCCACAAATATATTTCCGGTGAATACTTTTTTCATTGGCTGATATCCACTTGAGATCGGTATCATCAAAGTAGTATTGCTCTCATTTCATAATTCATTGAGCAATCAATTTTGGCATTTGACCGAAATACTCGTCAAAAGATAAAAAGTCTTGTTCCGAACTTGTGTAGGCCTACATTGCTAGGGCCTAAGTGTGTTTTAATGCCTGATTCACAAATTATAGAAATAAACAAGAATTTATTTTAAAAGAACACGCAATGATAGGGTACCAACGCCGTGGTTTTGGTTGTTCTGCATAGTTTATGAAGAGATTCATTGCAAAGCGCTATATATCCATTCCTACATATTACTCATTATGCCCTCTTTATTATTAATTATAATTATGAATTTGACTGATAACAACGCATTACATCTTTATTCGGCCTAAAATAACAAAATGGGTGAACTTCCATGGCAAACGCATTTTTATATCAATAACCAATGATTTACCACCCGGACCCTCACACGTCCTCTGCCAGGGGCAGATGCATATGGGGACCTAGAACTGGGGCCAAACATTATTTATGTAAAACCGGTGTGGAGGCATAAATCTGAATTTGGAGTTAGACTTTTTTTCTGCATCAGTCGATTTAAATAGAGCTACGTTAATATGGAAACATTCACTTGTACATTTAGGTTATGTTTGTACCCCTAAATATCATATTATTTGCATAAAACATTACTAATCATATAAAAATGGGTACTCTTGTACCGCACTAATAAGGGGCACACCACTAAATCAATGCATAGTAGGTCTATTTATTGTGGGACATTGGAGCACATCAGACATGTCGAATAGGATTCTGAATACGAAGAATGTCCTTCTGATATCAAATAATTTTGATTTTTGAAATTGCAATGAAATACACATTTTATGGCAAATGATTAAAAATTGATATTTTTGATATTTAACAGTACTCAAATGAAACTTAATAAATATGATGATTTATACTTATAGTGTATGTAGGTGGGATGAAAAGTCGACAATCAATTGACAATTTTGACCTTTCGTATTGAAGATATGGATTTTTTCCCCAAAACACCAAAAAAATTAGGTCTTTTGGGGAAAAAAATCCATATCTTCAATATGAAAGGGCAAAATTTTCAATTGATCGCCTGGCTTTTCCTCCCAGCTACATACACTTTAAGAAAATATCATTAGATTTATAATATTTACTTCGAGGACTGTTATATATCAATATGTGAAAAATATCACATTCTAATAATTTGTCATAAAATTTGTATTATATATCGTGAATTTCAAAAAATGAAAATTATTTGATATCAGAAAGACATTCTTCGTATTCATAATGTAATTCGATATGTCTGATGTGCTCTCATGTCCCACAAAATACTGTCAAAACGCTCAAAACGCTCATTCCAGATCCTTTAATTTTCATTGGGGATTTTTGAAATCATCGTTCGTCGAACGATATTCAGGTGACCTCGAGCCTTTCATATAAATTAGTAGTATCTCGCTATCAGTTGCGCGATATTTAATCCGATTCAACTCATATTTTATTCGATTTGCCGTATATATTTTGCGTCACAAAAAGTATTGAAGCGAATATTAGTCTTCGAATATGCACTATGAACCGACCCTTAGTATCTAGTACAAATGGGATTAAAATCATCCATGTAGCCCAAACTCTGGTACAATGGGATTAAAATCATCCATGCAGGCCAAAACTGTCCTTGAGAGAGTTCCTCGGCTACATCCTTGGAGCCCAAAATGAGCCCACATATTGTGATGTTTCTTATTTGTTGAACAGATATTAATAGAGCGCATTGAACTTGGTGAATAGCTAGCTGTGTAATTTTCGGGCAACCAATTTTTGACTATGCCTCTGCCTGCCCGATCAGGCAAGTTATAAAATAAAATTTGCCGTGGCCTGATGTACACCAATTATAGCCCCCAAAATGGTCTTCATTTTTGACAACCGCAACTCTTAAAACATTTAATGATATTCCCAACCATTTGATTTGGTTACCTTTGTATAAATTTGTAGAAATCTCCATGTTGGGAAAAATTCCTGGTGCAACATACATGTAGAAATTGCCCCATTGTTTCAGTCCAGAGCATTTTAAGCGTGACACTTTCTCATGTCAAGGTAGCACATGTAAATCAAATGTCTCCTTGCTCGAGAAGTCTAGCCAAGAATTTGCTCACCGATAGCTTCACATTCTAGGCTAGAGACCATTGCATTCAAAATCTAAATCGGATTCGCTGAAGCATGACACTGTGTAAAGCAATGGAAGTTCAGAAGTACATTTTTTTGTAAACACAGCTGATCACGACAGGCGATTGCATCAAAATGTTGCTAAAATTACACTTCAGCAATATTTTGGACTGTCTTTAATGGGCAAATATTGCTCAAAAGATACAGTTGACTCATCAAAATAACTTTCATCTAAATTTTCGACATGAGTAAATGTTACCCCAACTGACCAAGGTAGTTGTTTCACAGCACAAACTTCTTACTTTGTTAAATTGTGTGCTTGTGCAGGTAGATTTTCTATGTTACCTGCACAAATGCAAGTAACCTTTTTCTAGTAAATCGAACTCTGGGTACCAGCATGACCAGGGAAACACCACTTCAACAGACAGTGTTTCACACCAAGCAATTCCAAAAACTTGACAGGCGTGGGTCAGACCCTTTAATGAATACTGCTTACGCATCGTGTGCACTGCAAAATAATGTTGGAGCGATAGTTGGATAGGAGACTTTAAAAGCTAAAACCAATACAGGGACTGCCTTTTGGAATTTGTAGGAGAGCATTAAATAGCTCTTCTAGAGCCTTCAAGGAGAGCTGTTTAGAGCATTTTCAATAGAATGTAAGAATAGAATGGTCAACTAAGATTTAAGGAGAGCAGAGAGTGATTGCTCTCGCTCTCCTCAAAAGGCGTTCCCTGATTTTAGCATTTTTTTCCAAAGCTGGATAAAGTTGTACGTTTTATGTGTCCCTGGCTGTTCAATAGAAGCAAAAGTACCTAGGCTATAATTAATTTAATGTACAACTTGAACTTTATCAAGCTTTGAAGAAAAAAAATTAGCAATTTTTTAGCAGCAACATTTCTTCATTGAAGTGCTTTCAACTTTTGTACTGGTTCATTCAAGCATTTATTCCCAGTTTTTCAATGTAAAGAGCCTCTGGCCTTAATTAATAATTGTAAAAATGGTAGTCCTGTTTTCGACACATGATTTCTAATTCAATGCGTCGAAATGAGATTTTAAAATGCTGAAAAAAGACGATAGATAAGCTTAAAATCACGCTGGTATGATTTACGATTGCTGACTTCCGGTGTAAACATGCTTCCTGCTTCGTTCTACTTCCGGGTTTGAGTCAACTTTGGGAGGTAATTTGGCGACTTTTCGATGAAAACATGATCGTATGGTAAGCAGGGTGCGTGCGTGCAGAACCTTGAAAAGCCAAAAAAGTGCTTGAAAGTACCGTATTGGTCCGAGTATAGTCCCACCCGTTTTTTATGTGAAAATTTTTCACATTTGGGGGGTGGGATTATACTCGAATTTTTTTTTTTTTAGGTCAACCATGAATGATCCTATTTTTACAATTTCTGAAATTTTTTGAAAAATGGGGGGTGGGATTATACTCGAACGTGGGACTATACTCGGACGAATAGGGTACTTGAAAATCAAAATGCCTTTTCAAGGCCTTGAAAGTCCTGGAATTTTGTTGAAAAGTCCTTGAAATTTATTTAAGTCCTTAAAGAAAAAATGTGCTGAAACAATAAAAATTTATGTTACAAATAAGTAAGAAAAGAAGTTTGGAAATAAATCTGTCTTGTAGGCCTATATATTTTTCATTTTACACAAATTCAAAGTATAGACCTCTGGCAAGGCAACCGTTACTTAAAGTTTCACGGAATACCCTCACTTACGATCATTGGGTAAACCGATCATCAGACGGATAATTTGTCATGATTTCAAATTTACAGGAATGTTTATACAAGTATATTCATTCTGTGGTGTCGAAAAAATGACAAACCAAGCCAAGCCAAAATTTTTCATTTTATGTAGGCTACAAAAATGTATATATATACACATTAACTCTTTCTGGACTCATATATTTCCAATTTTAAAATGAAAATTCCTTATAACCCTGACTGGATGACTCGACTAGATAAAGGTACTCATTTAAGGGCTGGGGTATGAGCGTTTGGACAGTATTTATTTTAGGACATTAGACCACATCAGACATATCGAATTGCATTCTGAATACGAAGAATGTCATTCTGGTATCAAGTAATTTTGATTTTTGAAATTCGCAATTTAATACACATTTTATGGCAAATCATTAAAAATTGATATTTTTGATATTTAACAGTACTTGAAGTAAACTTTATAAATCTGATGATTTATACTTAAAGTATATGTAGGTGGGATAAAAAGCCGACGATCAATTGAAAATTTTGACCTTTCGTATTGAAGATATGGATTTTTTTTCCCAAAACACCAAACAAAAATAAGGTCTTTTGGGAAAAAATCCATATCTTCAATATGAAAGGTCAAAATTTTCAATTGACCGTCAAACTTTTCCTACTACATACACTTTAAGAATATATCATTAGATTTATATAATTTACCGAGGACTATATATATAAAAATTTGAAAAATATCAAATTTTTATAATTTGTCATAAAATTTGTATTATATTGTGATTTTCAAAAATGAAAATTATTTCATATCAGAAAGACATGCTTCGTATTCAGAATGCAATTCGATAGGTCTGAGGTGGTCTCATAACCAAAAAATACTGTCGAAAGCATAATAAGCAGCTCATTTTAGATCCCTTAACATGCATGTGGTCAAATTTTTATCTTATTTAGAACACCTTTTCATGCCCAAAATTGATGAATTTTAGTCCATTATCGGACCAGCATGTTATATGATTGTGTCGGTTTTGCGTTCAAAACTCATCTCTTTTCCTCAATGAATGTTACCCAAGTAAGAAGTATGTAATGTGTATTAATGAACGGTGACGTTTGAGATGATGCTGGACTGATGATGCTGATGCTGTATAGGCCTATATGTATACTCTAATATCAAGTCATGTTTAAGTCTAAATGGAAACAAACTTCGGTCAAAGGTTTGATATGAACCTTTTAGCTGTGTTCTTTGGCTTTGTGTAGCCGTCGTTGTGAACATGGGGGTGGGTGGGGTGGGGGTGAGTGAGTGTGTGTAGGCCTATGTATTTCCTTTGTGATAGGCCTACTATTTTAGTCCCAATTTGTAGTGACATCACTCTGTATGTTTAACATACCGAATTTTACAAATTACTCTTATCATACAATGTATTCTTCATGCACATTCATTAGTGGATGCAAGCACAAATGGTTAATTATTGTTCATTTTTCTGCTTCACATATATCAACATCAGCCATATTGGTCATGTAATAAAGCCAAAAAACATTTTTTAGAGGGTCTCTTGTGCATAAAAGTATAGGAAACGCCAAACTTTAAAGCATGTTTTTTGGAAGAAGGAAGCACTTTTTATTAAAAGTGTAGAACAAGCCAGGAGCTTTGAAATGTTCTTTTTACCCTCTAAAATGGCCTTTCCTGTGGTGCTAAATGTGCAGAAACCATCTGGCTTCGGGGGGCTTCGTCCCCTCAACCCCCACCGGGGCTTCACCCTTGGACCCCACCGGGGGCCCCTGGACCCCCGGGCCCGGCCATAGTCGTGAGCGCTACGCTCACTCCGCTGCGCAAGTGTCCCTATTTCTAGTTTTCAAAAGTTGGCAGGTATTCACTTGGCTGCTGCCCCTAGACCACTGGGTATTTTTCTACTTTTTTACACCTATCTCTGGGTCGTTCCGTTCAAAGGTACTTGAAAATTATTTTTTGGGTACTTGAAAGTCCTTGAAAAGTCCTTGAATTTGAAATAGAGGTGGCTGCACGCACCCTGGGTAAGCTTATTCGGACAAAATAGCATGAAAATGTAATTTTTCCCCGTTTTGATATGTGTCGTAAAGTGTCGAAAAAGGACAATCTATTTTGACATGTCAGATTTAGGGTCATGTCGACGATAATACAACACATACAACAGTCGATAACAGGCCTAAAAAATGGTGACTATGGGGTCTATGCCCAGAGTTCTAGCCTCTAGGGCAGGCCTTCTCAACTGTCTTGTCTTGTCTTGTAGGTATACTGTCCCACGCCCCAAAGTCGGAGCTAAGTGGACAGGATCGGTGGTAGCGCGATGAAATTTCTGTGTTTACTTGAGGTAGTGCTTGGTGATTGTTGCCTTGAATAGCTTGTTGCTGGTAATATTTGTCGTTTCTTCCGGTAGTGAGTTCCAGTTTCTAATAGTGAGTGGGATGAATGAGTTCTTGTAGCAGTCTTTGCTGGTTTGAATGGGGATATAGCAGTTCTTATGAGAATGACGAGATATCACGCTTGACCGGGTGCAGCAGGTTTTGTATCGGGATTGCTAGGATACCTTCCCGTGCCTTATGGAAGTTTGTGAGTCTGATGACTTTCCTCACGAGTAGCGAGGGGTTCGATACCCAGTTCAGACATCATGTCTGTCACGCTACTGTAACGACCGTAGTCGCTCATGATGAATCTAACAGATCTTCTTTGAACAGCTTCCAATTTGCCACTTGTGGCGCTTGGAGTTAGTCGAAGTGGCGCACAGTAAATTTACTAATTTTTTTTCACATAAATTTTTAACAAAAAGGGGTGAAAATACCACATCTGAGCCTTTAGAAAGCAATAAAATCTCAGAGCTTCCGGGGTGCTGCCCCTGGACCCCCGCAGCCGCGCCTTTTACATTGGACCCCTTCAGGGGCCATAAGGAGGATCCCTGGACCCCACCCGATATGCGTTCGGTCGCGCACACGCTCCCTCACAAAATCCTCCCTTAACATGTTGGCACTTCATGATCACTAAACTTTCCCAGTTGGCACTTCAAATAAACTAGTTGAGAAGGCCTGCTCTAGGGCTGTCTTATTCTTATACTATGAATTTCTCATTAATTAATTTCCACTTTTTTTTTTTGGCAGGAATTTAACATTCGGTGAACACACATTTTATAATAGCTACAACAGGAAGGATTGAAGTAAGCGGTGACAACTATGGTAAGTTTGACGAGACATTGAGTGACAGGGTGTTCCACTGTCACTGAAAACTATAGGTTTTTTTTTCTTGTAATCTTATGTTTAATGTTTTTCGAATTCGAAGTCTTTTTTCTAAATTTCAAATTGCAGTTTTATTGCCATAATGGTTACATGATGATGCTAGTGGTGGCGGTGACATAACATTTGCATTTATTAAAGGCATTTTTTTACTTTAGCCATTCACTACAGGAAAGAGCCATATGGTATTTTGGACCGGGGGTACTTAAGTTTGGTTTGGGTAGCGGTGTTATAAAGTGAGGTAGCAATCATGACAACAGTCTTGCTGTGTTATTCTGCAAGCATTGCAGTTTAGGGAGTTCTTTATCAGAGACTTGTGTGTACATACAGTAATTGAGGTGAGATTAAATGAGCGCTCGGACAAAATGGTGACAGCATCTAGTATTATGATGCCCTTTATACATACATTATATTTTTCAGAGAATGAAATTCACTGATATTGATTAGATGATGATGAGTATGCTATTGTCCTATACATTGTATTTTTCAGAGAATGAAATTGATGGTGGTGACACATTGTACCTGTTACAGCATGTCAATCAGCAGTTACCGGCTCCAACATCAGAGAAGGTTGATTATCAGCCGCATTATGACACCTTGATCAAGAGTGGTCTCTATGAATACTATGCCAGTGAAGGGCAGAATCCACTACGTAAGTTTGGGCATACAATTGGACAACTTTGATTTAGGTCAAAATTCTTCGCACGTTTTCAATACTAGTAAATTGGGAAATGGAATGGAGACTTTATATAGTAGTATACAAATACAACATGTTTTGAAGGGAAGTAGTCAAAACTACTGGTTCCGAGGTGTGGGATGATTTGACTACTTCCCGAAGCGTCAGCTATTTGCGAAGCAATTATTACATGTGATATATTATTTTAAAACTTATTTTTTTATGCGTTATAACTAATTCAAAATTTAAAAATTGAGAATTGCAACTTTACACCTGGTTCGTTGTGGACGGTTACATATAGACTACATTTTCAAGATCTGACTTCTTTTTCTTATGACATTGCAGATAGATATTAACATCCCAGTATTGAGGTGTGTGATATTGAGCAGCTCTTGCCAAACCATTGAATTACTAAATGCATGACAATTTTGATCAGACACATAGAATGTGTCTATTATATTGCCAGCTTTGTTGAATTAGTTGACAAAAAAAAAAAAAAGGTGCAGTGATATATAGTGAGCTACGCACAGGCACAACACCTAGTTGTTGATCCACAAACCGTAGCACACTTAACTGGAGTGGATTGCTACAATACTATGTGATTAGTTATATTAATCCTTTTCCCATGTTAACATCTTGATTTCATTGCAGCATTTGCCTTTGCTGAGCTGATAGACAATGCCCTGACAGCAACGAGTGAAAACCTGGGTCCAAGATGTATTGAGCTGAGACTTGTAAGTATCATCTCATCTACATGCCACAACTGCTTTTTTGAGGAGATTAAGTGCAATCACTCTCTACTGCTCTCCTTAAATCTGATTTAGGGAGAGTGATTTTTAGCTCTCCTTAATTGACCATTCCCTCCTTACATTCTATTGTTAATGCTCTAAACAGCTCTCCTTGAAAGCTCCAGAAGAGCTGTTTAATGCTCTCCTGCAAATTCCAAAAGACAGTCCCTATAAAAGGCTTTTTTGTTGCACTGTCCAAGAGTGGCAACATATAAAAACTTAATACCACATTTATGCTACAACTTAAAGTTGCTACAACTTAAAAGTTGTAGCATATTACCTCTACCACATTTAACACAAGGTGACAACCCATCCATCATGCAGTGAGACTTTGCGCTGTTTTGCATAATGTAAACAGACCTCCTGCACCAGGTCGATCACCTGGTAAATATCTTCACTCTTCAGCAAATTGTAGTGCTTTAAGGTGGTACTACACCCCTTGATAAATTTGTGACTATTTTTGCATTTTTCCTAAAAAATAACACACTGGTAACAAAAGTTATGTATATTATAGGGGCAAGGAATCCAGTTACTACACTTGAAATTTCAGTGAATCAAGACAAGTGGTTCATTATATATGTTAAGAAATATAAAGTTACATGATTGAAGTCACTGTTCTTGTTGCTTTCAGTATCTGGATGAAGCCAATGACCAAAACATGATAGCAGTCATCGACAACGGCAAAGGAATGTCGTCCAAACAACTTAACAACTGGGCCATCTATAGACTCTCAAAATTCATTCGCAAAGAAACCAAGGGCAATGTGTAAGTGAAAGTTTGCATTTCTTCTTTTGCAATTTTATGTCTTGTTAAGGAATGGACCTATCCCTGTTGTCAGTACTGGTGATTGGACTATTTAATCTAAATGGAATTACCAGTCTTTTACATATATCGCAAATCACAGCAAACAATGGGGATAAGGCCAAAAAAAAATATTGTTGTGTTGCCCTCAAGTGGGAAAATGGGAAAGTTGGGTCAGGCGGTCAGATTTCTTTTTCTTTTTTCTTTTTTTTTTTTTTTAGACCTTCAGTTTTTCAAAATCCTGTCAAATATTAAATAATGCTTCTTCAACTAGGGGACATTTGTCAATTTTGACTTGTTAGACATCAATTAAAGACTAATCTTTCAATAAAATATCAATTTTAAGTGAAAAACATTGGTTTTTTGAAAAAATATGTAAAAATCATCATCCAAAAAAAAAAAAATCTGACCCTGATTTTTCAGGATTAAGGGTTGGATGGTTGAGGGCAACACAACAACTTTTTTTTTGCCTAATCATGATACTTCATTGCTGTCAGTCGACTTCTACATGATGACATAAACTACTCAAATGCTGACACCAAAGCAGTCTTTTAGACTTCCACAACTCATCAAAATTTGCCAAATTTGATTATATTTGTGCAAAAGTTATTACTCACTCACTCCAAAATTACAAAAACAATCGGACAAAGGTTAACAGACTAATGTAGACCATTCAACAACAAGTTCCAGCATCACCTGATAATAAGGGCCGTGGAGTGCTACGCACATACAGCATATTTTTATGGTCTTTCGCCTTCAGGAGACACAATGCTCTATCACGCTCTATCACACAAGGCATGCAACGCTGGCGTGATTTGTTAAACATGAATGATTGGCTCTCATGATGAATATGCGAGAATTCACTGGATACAAAGTACAAGGACTATGGCTGGTGGTGAATAGTCTACAGTAGTCTGTGCAAATGTTATCCCATTTAATTAATTGAGAACACATAAAACTCTCAACCAGGGCCATTTGGTATATATATATGCAAAGTCATGATTGAGGCATGGTGAAAATAATGTTGTGATATTATTGTTATATGGGATGTCACACATGCTGACTATGATAGATATGTTCACATCATTGATTATAGAGGGAGCCCTTTATAGCATACTAAAATATATCATCATGGCATGCCATGTGAGCGAAATTTGGCTGTGTACTTTACTGTGTAAAAGTATGGGGAAAATTCAACATTCATTTTATTCTTCAAAAATCCCATGTTGTAAAATCTCTTATATCAGGGTGTACTCACAGATGCCCAAATAACCACACACAAGCAACTGGACATCATGAAAGTAAAGCGGATTTTAGCTAAAATGGTTCAAAATTTAGCACAGGTTTCAATGGGAATATGTCGAATCATGCTATATGGCAAGCCATGATTAGGAGGTCAACAAACTTTTTGTAAAAAAAAAAATTGCAATTGCCAATGCACATTTTGGCAATAAAAAGGCTTACATACTTTTGGTCATAACTTTGTAATTATTTAACCTGCAGACATGGTTGAACCATCATTTTTAAAGAAAATTGTCATCTTTCATTTAATTGCATTTTTAAGGAGATATTCTAAAGTTCAAAATTTTATGATTCTACCTAACTATGATTATAGAATGAATCTAAAAACAAACCACACTCATAATTATAACACAGTACTATTACCCACAAATTTAACACAATTTATATTTGAGGAGCTTACTTGCACATTATTCAGCTGTACCTAATGCGTGACATGATGACCCTCCATGGGGACCAAAGGAGGCATTTTTGAAAATTTAGTTGCTATAATAACTACCTTATACAAACATTAGGCTATCAAATACTGAACACACCAAAAGTCTATTATACTTGGTTCTAAAGGCATGAAGTTTTGTGATGTCTATTTTCTTATGTATTTTATTGGGTTTTTTTTTTACTCTATATTTATGCCTTTATCTCTATTTCATACTTGCCACCTTTGGCCCCCACGGACCAGATCGTGTCACATATGAATGAAAGTTGATGTAATCACCATCAAATTATTAAGCAAATAAGCTGCAGTAACACATTTAGAAGTCTATTTTTTGGCAGATTCTTCTATTATTAATATCATCAGGTCTTAATTTCTTTTCCTAACACCAGGCATGTTGAACAAGGAGAATCCCAAGATGAGCCTGAAGTCAGAGGGACCAGAGGCTCTGTTGATGTAGGTGTTCCACGATCACTTAACAGTGACATATCGTACTTTGGAGTTGGTGGCAAGCAGGCCACCTTCTTCATAGGCCAATCAACCAAGGTATGTAATCATCAAGAAAGGTTTGTTGAAGTAGGTGTTCCAAGGTCACTCAGCAGTAACATTTCATACTTTGTTATTTTCCACTTCTAATGAGTCAATAAACCAAAGTGAGCAGACATTCCACATCAGTCAACAGTGACTTGTCATACTCAGTTGCAAGAATCAAAAATATTTTTTTTAATGTTCATTTACCTTTGCCTGGGTGAATCATTACACTATTCTCCCATGATGTCCAGAGTATGTTGTAAAGACAGTCAGATATTACCCTGATTGGAACTGGCTGCAAGGACTTCGTCATCCACTACATCTGATCTAGAATTCAAAAGCAGTAATGGAGAGAGTGGATAATTTCTGTTTTTGATATTTATACCACCGCGAATTGAATTATAGACCTTAACTGCTGGCACGTACTGTTTTACAAACTGCCATAAAAAAGTATTTCCATTGTGCAGCAAGTTACAACAGTAAGTTGATTCTCACTTGATTCTTTCCGGATGAATTGGTGAGAATTCTGAATCCAACAACAAAATCGAGCACCTGTAAAGAAGCCGATAAAAAGTAAAAAAATTGTTTGTATAATTAGTGACTGTATAATTTGTGGTACATGTGTGATTCGCAACAACATTATAAAATGGAAAATGCAAGATGAAGAATTATCACATTATGATTTGATCAAGAGCTTTAGGTAAACCTGTATTATCCGTCAATTTCTCCGAATTATGTTGAACAAAACTCATTAAAATTCTAATAAAAATAAAAATAATGGTGTCAAATGTGTATTTTTAATGTATAAATTACTGTTTTACCCCCACTGTCATTAGAAATTGCCTATTTCCCCCCTCTATCGATCGCTAAAATGATAAACAGAGGGCAGTATCATTCTATTAATAAGAATTAAATACTGCCCTCTGTTGGCTTGCATTTCGGCGACAAAGCAGCACATCTGCTGAGATCACGGCTGAGATGTTATAATTTGAATGTATGACACTCTTCCATGCCAAATTTGCTAAGCGATTTTTCACGACTAAGAGTTACACAAGAGTTACAGTGACGTCAGCAGCATCTTACTTACCATACTAATAATACGAAGGGGTATGCAACGATGTATCACGTGACCCACTTTGACCAATCATATTTCGTGAAATACATAATTTTAAAGAATCAATTTCTGACAGTTTTGTCACGTTCCATGACCTTTTTTCGCGTCATTGTGAAAAAACGCAAATTTCAAGGTCATCGAGGGATGTAAACAGAAAACACGGCAGATGTGATATGTCACCGGAAAACAAAACTAAAGGATTGGTGAGTACTGTCGGTTTTATTCAATATTATTATTATTTTAGTAAAATCTAAAGAGGGTGCAGATGTAATTTCAATGGAATTTGGGCATCGGTAAAGTTGATTTTGAGGGCTGTTCGGCGCACAAGTCATGATCAATGGCATTGGATGGTCATAAGCTTACCATACATCCATGTTACTTCATGAATAACAGTACTTCACATTCAGTGTTCATCATGTTCAATGGGTTCAATGTGCGTGTGTCAATCATGCATGCATGGTGTCAGTGTGCATTGAGAACTGTGCTGTATTAATTTTGAGGTTTAAACGCTATGCAATTTTGCTGGCACATTTAGGGAAGTGGTTTGGACTCCCCTGGCATGCTGGTATATTCAAGGTTATTAATTTTGTCAACAAATGTGACGACATCACCACATGACCAGGTCCAGGCCATGTAATCATGGTAATGATGTAGGTATGAAAGGTGAATTCAAATTTGCCATCAAACCGCATCATTTTTATACTAGTATTAAAGCCCTTCCTTGAGTAAAGAAAACCAAAACTGAAAACCGTTTTGTCATAGACATATAGCACTTTCCATAGCAAAGTTACATCTTGTCAACTTTGACTTTCATAAAAAAAATTCAGCCAACATTTAATGCATCAATTAAATAACGACACAGCATATAGTCTCATGTTTGAGAGTGCAGCTTTTCTCTGTGGAACTCACTATCACAATCCTCTAAAATTCCATGTGCGATTGTCTCATCACACAAAAAAAATCATTTTGGGTCAAGTGAAGTATAGACAACATAAATGTAGGTTGCCTTGAAAAATCTTTTCTTTTATCATGTTATATGGAGTGACACACATTGACGACATCGACTTCGGGGCTGGTAGTACACGCTTAATACGCTACATCATGGCAGCCAGGGTCCGCATTAAGAAATTTTATTTGTGTAGCAAATAAGCTCACCAAATTTGGGAGTGAATGCTTATGAATGGTACAAAATTGCTACACATTCCAAAATTGTGTAGCAAATGATGAAAATTGTGTAGCATTTTGCTACTGCTACGCACTTATTGCAGACACTGATGGCAGCAACAGGTACGCATTACGCCGAGCTTGGCCAAGAATTACTTTATTTGCTTGTAGGTCATGCCTGTTCCATGTGATGCTATGGCATGCAGCTTCTTTTGGTCGATTGAGGTGCCCATGTGATGATGATATATGAATCATGGGAACCTGACTTCCTAATTACATTGTGAGAGTCAAATCGGCCTGTGCAAAAGATTTTGAAGAGTATTTTGAAAATGTCCTTCTCATTTGTTACCAATTATACAATTGCCTGCCCCTTGTGAAGATGCAAAAAAGTTTTAAGTTAAAAGGTAACAGTTCTTAGCAAATTATTCCAAGACCGTATCATGCATGTGTGGTACAGGCGCAGACAAAGATGGTGCAATGGGGCATATGTACTATTATGTAGCGGTGCGCACTGACACTGTGCCCCAGGACTGTGCCCCACAGAGGGGGCCAAAATGGATAGTTTTAGTTTAATTGGTACCGCTACTGCATTACCATCATGATTTTCCTCGTATTGGTCCTATGATCAGCTGGTATTGACAGGCAAGAAATTGGGCTGGGGCTTTACCGGGGCGGGGGCCGGGATTATGTGGTAACTCCCCCGGGATTTTCCAACCAGTAAAATGGGCCGTGAACATGGCTGTGGTTTGCTAGTAATTAAGGATGCCCACATTTATAGGCTGGGGAATCCTATCACTTGGCCGCATTTACTTGAGCCGTGGATGTATATTAATATTCACTGAGTCGCCACATTAATGTTACTGTTCATATAAATCCATTAACAAAAACAAAATCTTGGCTGTTGTTTCCACATATTGCATTAGGCCATGTATTTTCAATTTAGCGCCTTTAAAGTTAGCTTGATTAACCAGACCACACTGGCTTTTGGACATGCATGTGCAAACGAGAGCCTGCTTTACGCTTTTAAATTATTTATGCCAGATGTATTGGTTTTATTTTTACGTTAATTTTTTAACCACCACCGATTAATATTTATTGCTGGTAGATTCTTTGAAAATGTGCCTAATTGAAATGTAATCCCTACTCATTATTCTATAGTAACACCATAGAATTTATATTTTAAGTTTAAAATAAAAATTTGGTAAACAAATGTTCTGATGAGAATTTGAAACCTGTCCCAAAAAAATAAAGAAAAAAAAATAAAAATATTTACTCTCAATTTTTCTCTCTGCAGGAAACTTATTTGTTTACACTTCTAGCTGCTAGCTGTGATTTCCTGTAAATTTCAAAATGTGTAAAAATCTAGCTTTCATAAGGCATAATTTGAATTGCCAAATCAGGGAACCTATTATTCTATTCAAAAATATAAATATTAGCCTCTACTATGGAAATAATGATGTATATTAAAGTGGCAAATCGGTTCTACCTCAGTAATTATACATCACTGTAGTGATAGTAGTCACTGCTACAAACTATTATTCTTCTCTTTTATTATATTTATGCGTCCAAAGTTTGCGTAAAAAAAAATCGAAAACTTGAAATCAAATATTTGATTTTGAGTTTTATTTTCTCCTTTTGTAAAAAAAAATAAAATAAAAAGAGATAAAAAAATGAATTTCTTGATTTTCAAAGAGGACAACGCGCATCGATTTTACTAATGCGGCAGCTTTAAAACACAGGATTTAATTAAGATGGCGTTAGGAAGATTTTCAACATGGGGGTGGGGTGAAAATTGAAAAATATTTGGTGAGGCACCCTGGGGGGTGCCCAAGAAGGGTTTCCCCCTTGGGAGTCAGAATTTTTTTTCAAAATATAGGTCACAAACACCAATTTTCACTCTATTTTATCAATTTGTTTGTTTTAATGTTTGTTTGCACATAGAGATATTGACATGGCCAAGGAAATAAACCCTGCACTCTTCTTTGAGAATCTGCAACAGAGAATTGAGCGGCAAATTGAAACAAGAATGGAGTGGAATGGGTGCACCAATGTATGTGGTTATGGCAGAGTCCATTTGACAATTGGAGGGGACAGTGTCTTGGTGAGTGCACACAGTCACAGAGCCTCTTACATGGCTTTCAAAAGAAAGAGAGAGTGTGAATTGCCATATGCCAGTACCAGTGGCTATGTGAAGCACTTGCAGCCAACTACACGCACTGCATCCAGTAACAATTTGAGAAATGATATAATAGTTTGCAACTCTCATATACATGCATGTAGGCCTATAAAATGCTCTTTAGTTATGCTGCAACTTCCTGCAAGTGCTTCACTAACACAATTTAAAAAAAAACCCTCTCAATGTCGGCCTAATTTCTCAAGCAATGTATATTGGGGAGATAGTAGGTGTACAATATACCTTGTTTTGAACTCAAAGCAGGGTTGTCACTAGACTGAATTTAGTGCCGGCTAAATTTCCATGATATTTGTCCAAAATACTCTCATGCGCCACTTTCTAGCTGTTTTTAGGGTAAAAAGTACAATTTCTCTACTTTAGTGCCAGTTGGAAAGTCCTCATAAGTCATATTCCCTTGAGTGCCGGTTGGTCTGCCTGAGTGCTGGTTACTACCGACCGGCACCGACCAGTGTAGTGACAACCCTGACTCAAAGTATGTATGCAATACATGCCCAAGTCCCTTCATTGGACCCCCACTCTATACAAATAAACAAAAAGTACACAGAAAATAGATTCAGGCATTTGTTTTTGAATTCAAGCAATATTTTAATACAATTTTTCTATCATTCAATGTATAAAAACATTTGCAAATGAACAATAAAATGTAAAAATGTTACAGTGTATTGATCAAGCTATTTAAGTGTGTAATTTTGTCGTTACAGTGTATTGATCAAGCTATTTAAGTGTGTAATTTTGTCATTGCTATCAGCAGTAGATAGCAAAAAAGGCTAAATATGATACCATGTAAATTAGCTTATGCATAGTAAAAACCCTCAAAATTGAATCAAACCTGTCTAATTATGTTTACCAGTATCCAAATTTATGATATATTATATTTAAAACATGTAAACATAAAAATTCTTTAGAGTGCACACCAGTGACCAGTAAATAGGAATCTCCTAAAATGTACATTTCAGAGACAGCAAGCTATTTGTGAGTCGCCATAAGCTATATATTATATAGGGTGATCTAGTTATCAATTTTCTGAAAAAAAACCGTTGAACTTCGTATGATTTCCCTGGACTAGATGTCTTCAGCTGACCTTCAACTTGCAGAAAGTGTAAGTTTTGAAGAGCTGAGTCGCTCTGAAGTCAAGAAAATGATGTTTTCCCGGACCATGTTTGTACAGAAAGTCAATGGAGGCTATTTACTGGTGTGCTGTGTGCACCCTTAATATATCAGTGTAAAGCTTATTTTGAGCAAAAATGCTTGTCCATTATCTCACAAAGTGAAATTGCCGCCAACAGCCCATTTGTGGTGTACAGTCACATAGCAAAAAGAAACATTTTGTCTCAAAAACAAGAGATTTATAGTTATTGTGTCTCACTGATACCATCATATCATCACACATCCTATCTAGCACCTTTGAGAGCAATATGGTGCATTATTGTACTGATTTACCATTTTGTGTTTCAAATTTTAAACAACATTATGTGATGCGATCAAGCAAAATCAGTCGGAACTCGGAAATATTGATTTTGAGATATAGCTAAACAAAGAAAATATTTCCTTTTTTCCTCTTGTTTTGGAAACTCCTTAATTGCTCATATCTTTGGAAATGTTCCGACTGATTTTGCTTGATCGCATCACCTACATTGCACTGGCCTGGGTATATGTAGGACATCATGCCACAAAATGATATGTCTGGTCCTCACCTCATATACTCCCAAAGTAAAAAGTTAACTTTTATGCAGTTAATAATCACATTGCCCATGTTCTTATTATTTCAGATCTTCATGACTAGCTCAGTCAATTGAAGAAAGTTGACAAACATTATACAGAGACAGAGAGAAATTGCTGAGGAACTAAAACAAAAGGTATAGTAAAGTCAAGGGTGAAATTAACTGCTTTTCGGTCCAGAACTCAGTTTTGGAGAAAAAAAGTGAGTCATGGACCTGGTTCACCAAATGTTAGCTAGAACCAGGATTTACTCTGAGCTTACCAGGACTCACTTTTGTCCATGTTTTTTAGGGAATTTAAAATATTTGGAAATGCTATCTAGACAAACCATTGCCAGCCAGGGGTAGCATTAATGTCAAAGATTAAAGGGGCATTTCGTGATCCACAGCCTCATCCCCCCACTTTTCCCAAAAAAAGTTGAGGTTTTTAGACCACTGGATACCTCTGGCTACATAATGTTTATGTACCAAATATTTCTTGCAGATTTATTCGTTTAGCAAAAATATCGCTAATTTGAATTTCGTTCTGGTGCACCAGAACGAAATTACAACACATTGTCTATGGAGCAGTGTAATACACATAATCATGCATAACTCGCATAACGCAAAAATCGGAATCAACTGAAATTTTGGAAATAAGCTTTTTTTCGTGGATATCTACTGAAAAATGTCATAAAAAGAGGATGCTAGGATCACGAAATCCTCCTTTAAGGGATCCAAATGGACCCTTACAGTAAATCCAAAATTAAGGGTCAACGGTAAGCAAATTTTAGGTTCCAAAAAACGTTCAATATATTTACAATTAAAAATTAACTTAATGTGAAATGCATTGTGTAAACCAAATCAAACCATCAGTTGAGCTTAGCTAACATGCGGTTAAAATCTCGACATATTCTGCTCTGTATTTGTCAGGAAATACACAGTATTAACAGTGGCGGCACCAGGAATTTTTTTTCAGGGGGGAATTGGGGTGCAAAAGTGAATTTCGGGGGGGAATTGACAAATTTTGTGCAAATGTTGCTGCAAAAAGCGGAAATGTATGTAATTTGGGTTTTTGCCTCAAAACTAGGGGAAAGAAATATACTGGGGGGCAAATGCCCCCCACTTCCTCGTAGAGCTGCCACTACGCCAATAAAAGGATTAGGGATTAATCTAATGTGATAATCACAACCAGGCACATGTAGCTTCCACGAGTGCAGAGACAGAGAGAGAGAGCCCATCCAGGCTCAGTGCACCTTAAGGGCACACAACTATGAATCAACTGGCGTAACTACCTCTTTCTCTCTTTTTGTCTTTAAAAAAAAAAAAAAAAAGATCACTTTCCTCACAAGGAAGTGAGGATAACACTACTAAACAACTACTACTAACAACTGACTTGCAGAAACCAATCTAACAGCTTATGTGAATGAAGACACTGTTGGTTTAGAACACTCAAAATAGGTAATGTGCCAACAGTCAATAACATCAACAGTTCAAGAGTCTTTTTGTCTGCAATGACAAACTGACATTCAACATGAATGTAAAATGGTTCAAAGTTCAAAGAAGTAAACGTCAGTACCAGAGTTTTCTTTTAGAATTCCAAATGACATGCGTAAATCAGTTCAGAGTTCAATGAAGTGACCATATAGGGGGACACCGATGATGGATTAATGTCATAGTACACAGTGACCTGTCCATTTAGTTTAACACATACATGTAGTCTTTCAGGTGCTCAGGAAGTTTGTGAGGGCGCATGAACGCCTTTGTGTGAGCAATGGTGGCATGATCTCAGGGCCAACCATACTAGCTTGGGGGATACTTTCACTAACCTCACTGCTGTTACCGGTACATGGATTAGCCTGCGCAACCAAACCGGAGGTATTGCTGGAGCTATGACCGCTATCGCGCAAGGGATCGCGAGGATCCGACTCAGAACTGGGGTGCGAGTGATTAGCATTCCTGGGCAGGGGGTCACAAGTAGCAGGTGTGGACAACTCGCCAGGTATGAAAGGAGGCTCTGGAGGAGTACATTCAGGGACCACTTCAACAAACTCGGAATCCTCGGTGGGTGGAGACGACTTGGGAAAGGGACGAGAATCCAGGTCAGGATAATACTGGACCTTAAAGCACTCAGATTTCTTGATACGATAAGAAGTATTCAAGCTGAGAACCCACAAATTTGCGGATGTTGCACCATGGGCCTTCGATAGTAGTGACTAAGTAGCGATCTCTAGCATGAGATTTCTTGCGATCTGAGTAGAGGTAGACAAGATCACCAACCTCCAACTCTGCTGCTGGGGAGGCAGAGGCTAATGGGGCCTTTGAATGAGCACTGTGTGGGTGGTTGGCTTTTCGCAAGGCATGCTGGGCCTGAATCATTTGACAATCAGTGAAAGGAACCTGCTCATTGGTAAACTGGTCTCGCTGAAACCACATCTCACGGGCTGAAAGACCTCGGGATCTGATCGCAGTATTAAGGGCTGCAGTAGCAATGGCAAGTGATAATGCTGTAGCCGGACCACCTGTAGAATCTTGTCCGAGCAACTCATCTTCAAGCTCACGAATGGCTTTCTCAGCAACAGGATTCTTGTTATTATTTTAATACGACCGATCTCAACCGATAGATGGTAACGTGTGAGAAGTTTGTCATTGGCGAGTCGAACAAACCCTGGTGCTGGGTCAGTACGAATGACTGCAGGGGGGCCATCAAGTGGACGAAGTTCAATGCACAATTGAATCAGGGCATCACGCATAGCGTGCCATGTTGTTCATTCTCGACAATGCAAGAAGCTGTGTAGGGCGTTGAGGTTTCGCGCAGCACAAGGACTAGCTGGCGGCTACGCTTCAGGATATCAGCTGCAAAAGAAATGCCAACTGCATCGGGAGGGTCACTTGAGGACTGCTCGATCAATGTCTTAGGGGCATTGGACAGAGAAGCACACTGGTGACAAGTTGATGTCACTTGATCAATAGCCTTGTCCATATCAAGAGCATAAAAGTAACGCTGGGTCACCAAACTGAGCTGATGTTTGGAGGATGGTCAAGTTGGATGTGCAGGGCAGTGAGAAGACCATTTAAGACCTGTCTGGGAACAACAATACAATCGCGAAGTTGGGGACAATGGTTGATCACGACGAACAACAAGTAGGCCATCTCTAGCGATAGATGCAACCTGCAAATAGCGCTTCACATCTTTGACAGAAGTAGCTTTCTTTGGAGGGCGAGTGCCCTGAACTAGATGAGCATGTGTTCGTCGCAGAGCCGGGCATTCCGGCTGAAGAGCATGCCAGGCTGCTTTGCTGGCAAAGGGGAGCTTAGCTTTCCCTGACAGAATGTCATGTGCGGAAACACGAAGGACAGTTGCTTCCTCTTCACGTTTGATAAAGGAGCATATTTGACAAGTGGGCTCAGTGCAGTCAGGGGCATTACGACTAGCAAAGTCTGAGGGGGCGTTATCTGATCCTGCAAGATGACGAACAGATGCTTGGAAACGACTGACAGTGGAGAGGAATGTGGACACGCGAGGACTGGCTGAAAACTCACCCGGCAGAGCTTTTCATATGCCTGAACACAAGGTTTGCTGTCAGTGAGGATACATGTCTTGTGTTTGGACTGAATAACATAGGGACTGAAGTGCTTGGTGGAGGCAGAAATAGACAGCGCCTCAATTTCGTGAGGGTAACCATGTTGGCTGTCGATCACGCATAATTTAGCGCTGAAGAACCCGGCGAGGAAGAGTTTGTCATTGCGGAAATATACAATGTCGACCCAATGCTATGTTTCTTCACGGATCCATCAGTAATGATCCAAAGCTGATCATTGGGATGGGGAAGTGTGACTGCCCTAGCGGAAGACAGTGCTGCTTGAGCCTTGTGAAAAGCAGTATGCAGACTATCAGACCATGTAAGCTCTTCAGTTGATTGGTGCCCTGCAATAGCATCATCTAATGGGGCTACCAGACTGGCACAATTCTGAATGACACGGGCCAGAACCTTGTATGCACCGATGAAGGACCGCATGCCACCAACTTTGCTTGGAGGCGAGCAGCTGGAAAGTGTGGCGATGCTATGGGGGCTAGCACAAAGGGTTCCATTTGACCAAATCCAACCCAGAATTACTGTCTTTTGGGGGCAAATGACTGTTTTGGAAGCAGAAAGACGTAACCCAGTCTTAGACAAAGCTTGCAAAACTTGACGCCAATTCTCAACAAGTTCATCCACAGTATTACCACCACAGTACAAGTCATCAGCGAGTTTTGCTACGACACCTTTCTCTAAGAGGTCACCAAGGACACGACACATCAGTTCCTCAAGGGCTGTTTCAGAACCTGGCATACCCATGGCACACAGTGTATACACACGCACCCCACGAAAGGGAGTTGCAACACCACAGTATTTCATGGACTCATGGGATAAAGGGATTTGGTAGAAAGCACTAGTCAAGTCAGTGGCAATCAAATACTTCCATTTGGCAATTGAACGCAATGTTGAGTCCACATTGGGCATTAGAGAGGGTTGTGGCTTGCTATATCTACCGACATCAGCAAATGCAGTAACCAGACGAAAGCCTCCATTAGGCTTCTTGACAAGAAAGGACGGGTTAAGGTATTCGACACACACTGACATCTTCAGGTCTAGCAAAGACGCCTGCTTTTTCAAGCTGATCAAACTTTGATTGCAACTCTTGGAGTTTATCCTGTGCATACAATGGGAGCGACCTTTGCGTTGGGGGGTTGGACCGGTCCCATATTAACCACAGATTTGAAAGGGCCGACAGCACCATTGTAACCTGGGAAACTAGGGTCAAAAACCTCATCGTACTCATCGAGAAGACTGCGGAAGTTGGATTGCTCACAAGTGCCAAGTATACCATCTGGGTCAAGGGCAACAGCAGCTGAGTAGTTAACCGGTGAACTGGGCTTTGGGACATTGACTGATGCTGCTGCAGCAGTGTGTGATGGCTTAGAAGTTAGTGATGGTGAAAAAACAGTGTGTATCTGGCCAAGATGTTCATGCTTTCTGATGACAAGTGGCACACCAGTATTGTTGGGAATGCGAACCCTGCCTGCAATACTTGTGATTACATCAGGCTTGGGCCAGGCTTGTTTGGGCGGTAGGAACCTACCGAAGCGGGGTATCAACACGGGCTCAATGGCAAAAGTAGCATCTGATTCAACGATGTCTGCAGGGAGATTTACCTCAACGTATGAGCCTGGCCATATGGTAGTGTTTTGAGAAGGTCCACGAAGTATATGGGCACGACGAACAGTGTGCTGGGATTTGGGGCTCTTGTTGGCGCCATAAGTGATAATTGTACCATCTGTCAAGATGATTTGGTTCTTAGCAGGGCTTAATTGCAACATCATTGCATTTCATGAAGGGAATACCTGCAAGGATTTCTTCGTCAAGGTCTCTAACAACTAGACCTTTAAAGACAAAGGAGTGTCTGTCACGAGTAAAGGTGAGGGTTGTTTCCCCAACTACCTTAAGAGGGGATGACCCATCAGCTTGACGGGCAGACTGCGAACTCTGATGAATGGGGCATCCTAATCGTTGGACAGTGTTTTCATGAATGAGATTACCAGTGGATCCACTGTCAATGGTGATGCGGACCGCATGGTGCTTGTGGAATGCATCTACATAAGGAGACTGATCAACATGAATTCGCAGCGCTGTCTGAACATTGGGCTGCGCACTAAGGTCACATTGGTCAACAAAGGCGCATGCTAAATCTGAGTCGCTGTCACAATCATCAAGGATGTTAAGCTGACGAGCGCGGGCCAGGTATTTTCTGTCCTTTTCAGGGAGGTACGAGCACTCGCTTAAGAAATGCGCATGGTCATGCCGACCAGCTTGCTCACACAGAGGGCAGGATTTACCAAATGATTTCTTAGCTTTCAATTTAGGCATCGGTCACGCTGACTACTAGTGCGCATGCTGCGAGCAGCATCGTTTGAGCTCAGCTCATCCAGGAGCGAATCCAGAGCTTGAGAAATTTCGGCTTTGATAGAAGCCAAGGTGCGGGATCTTAGCTCTGTACCGTATCGCTGCTTTACTAATCGGGCAGATCAGGGTTTATAAGACGCAACCACGTTAACACTACAAAGTTTTCGAGTGTAGGCGTAATCTCCTCATCTTCATCGATGACTTGGTCATGGTGACTGATGCCGCCTCCTTCACGCATGAGGTTGTCTTCGTGAATGCTACTAGACGCTGGTACAAGTCCTCTGGCCGTTCATCAGGGCCAAGGGTAATATTGTTGAACTCTAGGAAGTGGCCACCTGTTGTTTGGAAGCCAAAATGGAGACGGATGGCTTGCCATATCTTTTTCAGGCTGGTGCAGTTTTTGAGTATTGTATTTCGTGAGATAATTGGACAATAGTTGGCTATTTGTCCAAGCATAAGCTCCAATGCAGCATTTTTCTGGACTGCTGTTTTCCTTTGGGCTTCCTGTATGTCCTCACCGTCGTTAGTGAGACCTCGAAGAGGGGAAGTTTTTGACTTTTTTGCCCCATACCGCTCCTTCAACCATAAGTAGGGAGAAAAGCTTGGGTCTAATGACAGTGTATACTGGAGGTTATGTTTCCAGCTGTCAAATGAGTTTATTGTTTCGATTTCTTTGTTAGAGGCCATTGCTTGGCATACGATGTGTTGTGGCCATTGCTGATTGTTTTTACACTCGTGTATGTGAACCAGAATAAAAGCTAATATGCAGCCTTGCAGGCTTAAGCTTACTGTTTTAAGCTTACTGGTCGCTCACAGTCTTGTGAAAGATCACACAATTAGGGTTCAAGATGACCACCAATTTCGTCAGGAAGGTCAGCTGAGAGACTTCAGAGATGACTGGTGTCGAATCCAAGCTGTCACCACGCCAATAAAAGGATTAGGGATTAATCTAATGTGATAATCACAACCAGGCACATGTAGCTTCCACGAGTGCAGAGACAGAGAGAGAGAGCCCATCCAGGCTCAGTGCACCTTAAGGGCACACAACTATGAATCAACTGGCGCTAAGTATTAAACAATGTCTTTAATGCTTGGTTGGTAGGTATGGGGAAGAAGAATTTTTGTGGAAATTTTATTTATGTAAGTTACTAAAATTCATTCCAAGAGTCAAGAGAGAAATATTCACATGCGATGATGTGACTGGGTTTTCCGAAATAACAGAGGACCAAAGAATGTATAGAGTAAAGTGAAGAGGGGTAAGGGCACCATTAGATTTCCAGGGGGCATGGGAGTTTTTGAAGAAAAAAAACTTTGCCCACTAGTGAGGAAAAAAAACTTTGCCCACTAGTGAGACAAAAAAATTTTGCCTCACTGATGAGTAAAAAAAAAATTTCCCCACCCAACTTTGTATACAAATTTACATTAAAATTGAAAAAAATTAAAACATTTGGTGCTCTTGGAGGCGAAAAAAAAAAAATTCTGCCTGACCCAAACTCCCATGCCCCCCCTGAGAATCTAATGGTGCGTCCCTAAGGTACATGGTGGGGAAATAGTGAGGTGGTGGGGTAATGGGGTAGGATAAGGTGGTGATTTAGGATTCAATCATGTTT
Source organism: Amphiura filiformis (assembly GCF_039555335.1). NCBI lineage: Eukaryota > Metazoa > Echinodermata > Ophiuroidea > Amphilepidida > Amphiuridae > Amphiura > Amphiura filiformis. The sequence continues at coordinate 53,346,972 of NC_092631.1, read as the reverse complement.
CACCGTTGTTCGTCACCGATTAACAACGATCGTCCAAAACAAACTTGTGCTTCAAACTACATATTAATATTTTTAAGTTGCCCATGACATGGTGTATTATTTTTTAATAGTTTACACCCTGCCCAATTTTGTGCCTATTATTGCATTTTTCTCAAAAATTATAGCGCATTGGTGACAAGTAAGATATGTATATTATAGGGGCAAGGACTACAACTACTGCACTGGAAATTTTATTTCAGCACAGACAACAGTTGTGGAGTTACAGTCAAAATTGAGGAAAACCAATATTTGATCAATAACTACTTGCCCTGAGTTCCTGAATTTTCAGTGTAGTAGTTGTAGTCCTAGCCCCTTTAATATACATATCTTAATACCTGTCACCAATGTGCTATAATTTTTGATAAAAATGCAAAAATAGGCACAAATTTGGCCAGGGGTGTAGTACCCCCCCCTGCATTGCAATGGTTACAAATCATGATGTAAGTCTCAATAATATGTAGTTTGAAGCACAAGTTTGTTCCCAATTCACATACACATCGTTCATCCTGTCAAGTTTGTTTTGATCCAAGCGAGGTCATTTTAAATGTCGCGCCAGTCTAATTGGACTGCTCATGCACATTAGGTACAATTAGTTATTGAGCAGAAAATTGGGTTGCTTGATCTGAGCATGCATGCACATAAACCGTAACAGACCTGGCTCATTGCACACTGGTGAATTCCGATCCCTGTTGGGTTTTTTGTCTCAGGTGCTGAGGTAATAGTAGATGGTGATGTGGTTATATAATAGTGGGTGGCGGGGGTAAGGGTGGTGATGGAGTAGGGTTGTTGCCTTGTCAGGGTAAGTTGGTGGCATGTTAGGGTGGTGGGGTAGGGCTGTCTGGGTGGTAATAGTGGGTGGTGGTGCAAGGTTAGTGGGGTAATAGTGGGTTGCAGGTTAGGGTGGTGGGTAGGGTTGTCTGGGTGGTGGTGGTGGGGTAGGGTTGTCTGGGTGGTAATAGTGGGTGGTGGTGTAAGGTTAGTGGGGTAATAGTGGGTGGCAGGTTAGGGTGGTGGGTAGGGTTGTCTGGGTGGTGGTGGTGGGGTAGGGTTGTCTGGGTGGTAATAGTGGGTGGTGGTGTAAGGTTAGTGGGGTAATAGATCTAATATTTGTAGCTTATAATTGATGATATTGTGCTCCAAATAATGCACTGATAGAGACTTTATGAAAGATTGTCAAATATCTGTGAAGCCAATGGTGGCGAAAGCGCAGGCAAGACTAGTGATTCAAGTACTGTTTATGTGTAAAAAGGCTGATGTAGTAAGCATGCTGACAAGCACCAATAAATCACACAAGATTGGGTGGATTGGTAATTGTGGTCAATCCTTCATAACATATATTAATGTGTTTTATTACACATATGTCAATACAGCATTTATTGGACTAAGCTACACTGTGTTTCACGCTTCTAAAACGATCATCAGGCGAAATGTGTTTAATGTGTTTTACTTTTTCTGTCTACAGAAATTACATTGAATGTGAATACTACTTCAGGCTAGACAGCTGGCAGCGAATGCAAATGTATTCTTTTATGCCAAAGAAGGCACGTAAATTTTAAAATTCAAATTTATCACAAAAGTCTGGTGACTTTTTCCTCAAAATGTAGTCCGGAACAGTATGCTGAAATGGTACTAGATCTAGCCAACACACAGTCACCATCAAAAATGTCAGCCTTTTACGTAAGGTTGGCTTGAAAACAAAGGCAGACCTGAAGGGAGAATCTTGAGGGTACATGCCACAAAATAGCTTTCCATAGACTTTACGTGCAAAATAGTTTTGGTATAAAGGGTATAAAATAAAAAGGGTGGGTTGTATCACCACTGCCAACTATGTGTACTGACTTAAAAATCTCTTTAATCTCAAATTAACTAACTGCAATGCAATGTACTCTTTATCGAACATATCTCAAGAAGAAATTCCTTTCATCAAAATAGTCAACTTTTTTTTTGATAGGTAATGCTGCACTTTGTTCTACTGTTGATTTTGTTACTGTGAAGGTGCCCCAGCTGGGTCAGAGAGGCAATGTCACAACAACAATTATCTATATATAGCTTGTGTGAGTATAATGACTATCATGATTCTTAAATGATCTTAGTAAATTTTAACAAAATATCACTATAATGTTAAACTGTGATATGTTTGATGCCACCAAGAAATTGATGTATTAAATGATATGTATCTATATTGTAATTAAAAAGAAATAACATCATGCTTTGACTGCAATTATATTTTGACATAAACCCAAATACCACAGTATCATGTCATGTACGTACACCCGGCATCCCGGCCCGGCATGTACACAAGAGAAGTTCTTCATTGGTTGATCACCAGGGCAGTGACCTTCAGAGCCTTATTTCACCATATCAAGATGAGCACTAAATAATTGCTGAATGTATTAATGTAAATGTAATGGCTTATTGTCTAAGTTTCTAAAGTGGTGATATTCTCATTTTTCTGTATCTGTATACAGGTTGTGAAAAGGACAGATGACACAGTCCAGGTCAGATTTATGGAGAAAGTAGAGATTGGTAAATCCTTAAATTGGCCACATGGAGCAAAGGGAGATTATCTCTAAAGCCATCAAGTGGAAGATGTTGTTTATCTTTTGCAACCTCCAGCTATTGCAATGAAAGGCAGGGTTGTAGAAAATATGTTGCTGGTCAATTCTCCTGATAAAGCAAAACAAAAGAATCATATTAATCAGACAATGAACATAGTAATGGATAATTATATGATTATATAAATCAAAATAATTTGTACACTGCACACAAATTTTGTTTGAAAAGAATTACATGTACTGGTCACAAATTATGTAAACAGTAAATTTATGCTGAACCTCATATATGTTGCTGTGCGATTACTCTCTATTCCCCATTCCAGAAAAATACAGAACTAATTTTTAAAAAATAAAAAAATTATTATCCTAATCCTTTAGTTAGTCCTAACTGGCAATAGAAGTCAAAGTTTAATATTTTTGCAATTTGTCCAAAAACATGCAATTTTGCATGTTTTCTTACAATTATTGTAGTCACAAAATTGTAAGTCTTGGCACAAGTCTAAGCATACAAAATCCCGACAAAATCTTGAGTGTAGGGTAAGAGTTAGCTCTTAATTTTAATATTAGGACAACAAAAATAAATGTTTGTCTCAAAGCTCACGGGTGGTTTGAAAACAAATGCGAAATGTGATTTTTTTATTTTTTATTCCTGACTTCGTATTTTTATGGTATTTTGAACGGAAAAATCCAATTTTCGCTGAATTTTTCCGGAAAAATGAAAAAAAATGAAAAAAAAATATCGGCATTTCTTTTTTTTTCAAATCGATGCGACTTTACAAATTTGATGCGCACGAGCTTTGAGACACTGACCTTTTTTTTTTTTTGCCTTATATGTTATTTTTGCTAATTCACCTTTTCGGTAAATCCCATAACCCTTTGTGAGTACACCTGAGAACTCGTCATTTTGCGTCACGCCGCTTTGCGCCGATGCGCACATCGTTCATGGAACATCGTTAGTGCGCATTGCAAGTCGGCGTGACGTCAAATGACGAGTGTTCAGGTGTACTCATAAAGGGTTATGGGATTTCTAAAAGATTCAAAATGTGTTTTCAAAAATTAGAATCAATGCATAACTTGAATTTAGCCTGTAGCCAAGTCTTTAGGCTTGATTGTTGACACAGAATAAGAAAATGTTCGAGAAGCGCCCCAAAGGTGCATGTTTTGGCCCTTGTTTCCCAATATTGACCAAATATAAAAATTTTACTTTCATTGCGGTTAGGACTAACTAAAGGATTAGGATTTAGCGATGTTTCATGGATAATTTTCAGGATAATATTTTTTTATTTTTTTTTAATTTGTTCTGTACTTTTCTGAGGAGTAGTTTGCTGTTTCAATGATATATTTTTTAACGAATTCACTTTGCAGGAACCAGTACCGTAAAAACTCAATAATTAGCAGATGTGCTTACTATATCGAGCACTTTTGAAAACATGAAATTGTATGAAAGTCAGTCCTGCATTTTACCAACTGAGCTAATGGGGTTGAGATACACATTTGCAGGTTTACTTGTTCGTATAACTATGTGAATCGATGATTTTCTCAAAAACCCTTTACACTTTTGTGGATGAGGCTCTTCATGTTAGCATGTTTTATAAGCGCTCTCAAGTTTTTACGGTATGAAGGTGGATGAAAAACAACACCATTATCATATTACGAGGACATGTTCTTAAAACTTATACCCCGAATAGCCAGTATCGGGATAATAAATTTTCTTTCCCTGATCTTATTTTCACATAACAGGACAGGGCTCCAACCAGAGCTCCAACCAAGACATGTGTAATAACCCTTGCCCTTGTCTACCCTGCTGACAGTGGTATTTGAAAATAAGATCAGGCCGATCGGAAAGAAAGTTTATTCCCCCCGATACTGGCTATTTGGGGTAAAAGATTTTAAGGGCATGTCCATGTAATGATTAATAACTTTATGACTCATTCAGCATTTTTCTATTGGAATGCCGGCTTTTATCCGGTTTGGGGATTAAAGGTTACCAGTAGAAAATGATGTCCTCCGTATTTGGCATGAATGCGGTTAAATTTTCTCTGCTATTTCGCGGCATTTATGCTAATAAAACTAGGATTTTTTCCGGAGATGAAAGCCGGCTTTCGTCAATAGAAAACCATGTACAGCTTCCGTATTCCGGTTGGCCACAGTGCAGTGGAGTACTGAAGCTTTGAAAGGTTTAATCACGATGTGGGGGTGTCAACCGACAAATATGCAAATGACATCAGCGGGTAGGCGGTATTTAGCGCAGTAGAAAATCACGGTGAGCAGGAATATTCCGGTTTGATCTCGAACCAGAATGATTCTTTATTATACCGTAAGTTCAATAGAAAACGCTGATTCTAAAGACCAATTAAAAATGCCATGGCCTCTTTCTATAGGGATTCGAATGTTTTTGAAACAAAATCAAGGGTCAGAATTTTGTTGATTACTCCGAGAACCCAGAGAGATTCTTCTGAGAGATCTGTTCCAAAAACTCAATAGGGTTCATGTAGTGACTGCCAAAATTCTACCCCTAGATGTCATGGAAGTTGAAAGGTCACCAGCTTGAAAGTGAAACAGACTGGGAAATTGTCAAGCATATTGTGCAGGTCTAATATATCATAATGTGCTTTTTATTCTGCCATATCGTTTATTGCTTGTGGACATTCTCCCATCTCCTTCATTTCCAATTTGGTATTATTTATAGTGACCACGACTACTCAAGCATTATCAAGTATTAAACAACTATTATTTAGCTCCAGGCATATATAGTGGCATGCTTTGTGACTTCAGTGACACATGCCGGTTCATTTATGTGCATCTCACTATCCTAAGTAGTTGTAGAAAAGGATGCAAGTGAAGCATGCAATTTTTTTTTGCCATTCAATTTTTGGTTTATGTAACCAAAAATCAAGTTAGTATCTTAGACTTTCAAAATAAGATAGAACCTTCCAAAATTGTAGATATGTTTTGTAGCTTAAGATTGTAAAGCTCATGTTCATTTTAGTAATTTCATATTAAATACTTGCTTCAATGCTCGAGCAGTTTCGGACCTATTGTTAGTGGGTTAGGGCAAGTCTATGTGTGGTCCTTTGACATCATGATGGAAGTCAAAACTACTATATAGCTCATCAGGTGGTAGCACAAGACCCTTCGCCAACTATATGAATTAAACAATATGAATTGAACACAAAGGAAGTTTCAAATCTTGTTAATAATATTAGTGAATATAGTGAATATATCAATAACCAGTGCTCGAAATAAGGATTTCTCATTTTGTACCTCAACTTTCAAGTTGGAGTGCCATTCATCCAATATTTAAGTATTAAACCACCATAGTTTATTACTTACTTATGTAATCTGTTTTGCAAGTTATATCATGATATGCAATTTTTGAGGTGCAAATTACGATACGGCTTATTTCGAGGGCGGCTGATATTAAACAAAGAGTTAACAAAACATTCATATTAGAAAATACAAATTCTTGGTGAAGTTGTACAAATGTACAATAATGCAAAAATAAGATCTATCAAAACAGCATGCATTTAAATCATAAAATTGTTAAATTTTAAATCTGAAAGTGTAACATTAAAGCAATTTAGGTATTATTCACTTACAACTGATCAGTAATTGCTTTAAACAAGAAAAGATCCTAGAACTAGGAACTAGGACAATACGATTTTTATGTGTCCCAGTTATGCAACATGATTAAAAAGTCGAGATAACGCAAAATGTGCATTACTAATCAGTTTTTATTTCCTAGATTCAGTTATCAATACAAAATGTAGCAAATGGTCTGTAATAAAAAGAGTTTGATCCAGTGAAGGTATTTCTTGTTTGTGATTTTTTGTCATGTTGGAAATTTCATATTAAAGTAAAACATTTTGGTTTTAAACATATCTAAGTTCTTGAAACATGTCAGGTGGGAAGTTTAAAAATGATTATGAAATTATAATATTTTGCAGTAAACCTTTGATGAGAGCGTATTTTAAGCATACATCACATATTTACTGTGTTGAAACACACTAGTCTCTGATTGGCTGCTGAGGTGATCTACTGTTGCCATATGGAAATTTATGAATGAACTTTGCACCACACACGTTGTTAGCTCTGACTTTGTACTAGTAACATCACGGTATAATATTTTGCAGTAAACCTTTGACAAGCGTGTACTACCGTGATGTTGCAAAGTCAGAGCTCACAACGCTGCACGGGCGCAAAGTTCATTCATACCGTGGAATCATGGCATATTGCCTATCTCGTCAGCAAACACACAAATAGCACAAATAGTGCAAGCATACACAAAAGAAACTGTGTAAGATGAGCGATGTTGCCAGGTCTGAACGATGGACCTGCGTCAGCTGAATTTGAGTACGCTTGGAGGGCACAGGCATGGAAAATTCCAATCTGTGTGTTTATTAATCTGTGTGTTTATTAATCTATGATTAATTTCCACTCGGCAACAGCAGAACGCCTAAGCAGCCAATCAGACGAGCGCATTTCAACACAGTAAATATGCAATGTACGCTTAAAATACACTTTTGTCAAAGGTTTACTGCACATAAATTATAGTAGATGCTTGTCAAACTCAAAGGTTTACTACAAAATATTATAGAAAAATTGGTATAAACGGTAGCAAAATTGCAATTGCTCATACGCGGAAATGATATTTAGGTTATGAAAGTTGATGCAGGGAATAAAATCCCTGTTTAGGGTGTGAAAACAGGCTTGTGTTACCCGTTTAGGGTATCATTTTAGACAAGGATTAAATCCTTGTTTAGGGTGCTTTCGTGGGTGGTGTATTGAAATAACTTACTAATAATGCAACATGTTGGTTGTACGACCCTCAAACACCAGAATCGATTCTCGAGAAAACGAAAATAATATGATATGAAAATGCAGTACTTTTAATTAAACGTGAAACAATAACACTGGAACGTGCAGGGAAAAAATCATGTCATGGTTGAAAAATCAACACCATAGATATATATATATACGTAAAAAATGTTTCTTAAATAACACACAAAAACACTTCTGATGAAGTGTTCAGTAGAAGCTGTGCCACTTGAATAAGAATTTTAAATAATGATAAAAGGAAAAGAAATGAAAACACTTATTTATCTGTAGATAAAGCGTGCAGTTTCACAGGAGTGGGGAAATTTAAGTCTGGGGGAAAATTTGCTTCCCGCTCGGCCTGCCAAAATATTGTCCTCCTCCCCACGCACATGTCAAATTTTTGGGATCTCAATACCATAGCATTGTGTAAATATATATTCGCTCTTTGCAAGGATCCCAAATCGAGGTTCTGCCGGCCCTGTAAAAAAAAGAAGGCTTTTGCAAAGAGTATGCGGCATTTTTTGCGTATGGTAGAACCCCCGGGGCACTACCATATATTGACATACGTCATGTGCCCACAAAAAGACCCCGACAAATCCTATACCCAATGACCCCTTTTTTTCAGTAGCCTACACTGAATGACCCCCTTTCTTTAACAAGTAGTCCTCAAAATTTAAATTTCGGTCTTGTGACACACATTTTGAGCAAGATAAATGAGTTTTGTCTATTTTGTACTGTAAAACTGGGTAAAAGCTATTTTTGATTGTCGATGATTTGAAATTTTGGGCGCTCCCATACAAAATCTCCCCATTTTTGAGATTGTCGACAACGAATGACCCCATTTTTTCAGAAAATTTCTGCACCAATAGTACGCTTGTGGGCACTTTCATATTCGAGTGCCTCCCCGGGGTAGAACCTCATTTTGAGATGATCGCCGAATAGTGAGAGCAGCGAGCAGGAAAATTTGCTACTTGTTTCACTGTTTTCATTTTATTAAAAAGGCACCGATGAATGTCAAAGCCTGCAATGAATGTGTGCTAAAAATCGCTTGCCCCTTGGCTTGCCAAAATTGCTTACCACCCCCCCATTTGGCTGGCTAAAAGATGCTTTTAAGTTTTTACCATCCCACAGTGCTCATAATTATTGCACAGTCCCTTATGTAATATAAATGCTGAAATGGACCTCGACCACGCTAATCATCTATCTACCCGGGATCATCCAGCACTCAAAGGTCGGATCTATATAATTGTGATGTCATATTTAGTGACTAGCAAGAATAAAATGCCTTTTTGTGGAGAAATAGCCAAGGAAACACGTTAATCACGCTATTTTGTGATAAAGACCAGACTCGCAGAAACACACACAAACACCATAGAATGTATATACAAATCCTAAGTCTGGTTATTAATACACATCGAAAAAAAAATATAACAGGAACAGAATTAGGGACGGACCATTTTGATATGAAGAGTTGAGGTTGTGACAATTATTTTTTCAAAATAATCTGAAAGTATTTTGGACCATGATCCGGATGAAATTTAGGAAACGAAAAATCTACATTTTGCCTTTGAAACCCAAGGATATTCTAAGTCCAAATCAAAATGTTTAGATTTTTCACAATGCGAACCCTTACAAAATGTACTACGTACGGTTAACTTATTAACTTCATTCATAATCATCACTTTCATTCATAACCATCACATCACTTTACAAAATAATAAAATTTTACTCAAAATTCGCAAAAATAAACAATTTCCTTTCCAAAAATCAAAAAGGCTAAAACAGTACAACCAATAACATTCAAGTGCAAATCACAATTTGCAAATATGGTAGAGTGCAATCCAAATAGCGGCCACCACTGCAGTTTGTTCGGCGACTAACATTTACCTGACGGCGCAAAGGTCAACTTGAGTCTTGAGATGAAAACTCCATAAGTAAGCTGACGCTTGTCCTTGGAGAATGTGCTGTGCAGAAGTGCCTCGGGTGCTCAAAAATTACATTGGTGCAAGCAAAAAAACCATGGCTGCCTACAGCTTCTGGTGGGTGGAGGTGGGTTGCATCTCCCTCAGCACTGGAAGGGCCAGCGTCTGAAACTGTTGAATATTAGTAACCACATTTTGTGTTTTGGTAAATAAATACAAATAATTGGATCACATGTATTCATGTGGGCATGAATGTCCTAAATGCGATGCGTGCGATCCAATTATATTTTGTTAATTGTGAAAACGCGAATGCAAATCGAGGTAATTAATATCTCACAATTGACCACAAAATGCGTAATTGTTCAAAAGTAAACATTCATAACCTCATTAATAAACGCGATGCGTGCTATTCAATTAGAGGTTAATAACTGCGCATCGGTTATTTGGAGGCATTGTGAAAATCTAAACATTTTGCCTTTGGAACCGAGGAATATCCCGGGGCGCAGCCCGAGGGATATTCCGAGGTCCAAGCAAAATGTTTAGATTTTTCACAATGCCCGATATATAACCGATGCAAAGTTATTAACCTCATTCATAACCGCTCACTTTGATCTTTTAACTTTACAAAATAACACAAAATTTTCCTCAAAAGTTTGTAAAATAAACAATTCTTACATCTTCCCTTTCCCAAAATCGATCAGGCTAAAACAAAACGACCAATAACAAAAGTGCGTATCAGAATCTGTGCAAATATGGTAGCGCGCAATCCAAATAGGGCAGCCAGCGGCAGCGCAGTTCGTTGGACGCACATATATGGCGCCGACGCAGAAGTCAATTGTGTGCGACATTGGAACAATTACGCATTTTGCGGTCAATTGTGAGATATTAATGACCTCGATTTGCGTTCGCGTTTTCACAAATAATAAAATATGATTGGATCGCACTCATCGCGTTTACTAATGAGGTTATGAATCACATTTAGTTATTTGTAAAAACGCGAACGCAAATCGAGGTCATTAATATCTCACAATTGCCCGCAAAATGTGTATTGTTCTAATGTTGCACAAAATTGACCGACGTTTGCGTGTTGTTTCTGAACGCGCACACAAACACCCGTCATCACCGCGAGTAAGCTCGCGTACTTGTTGATCGTAATTATGAGAGATGCAATTATAGGCCAAACTTTCCCTCTAGTGTGGCCCTGACGTCAACACGTTGAGGCAGCTGTTTCGCTGAAATTCGCTCGCGCATATGCATTCTGGGTTAGCGTCTTTAAGGTAATTAGTGTCTGTGTACATAGTACGCCAGCGTTGTGAGTGAACGCTAGCAATTTGAGGATGCGCCAATTAAATGCACACTGCGTCACTGCCGCATCACACATGCAAGGTGAAAATGGTATTACATAGACATAGTACCGTACTACTAAATAAGTAATTCTTGGCCAAGCTGGAACATGCGTGTTGCGTCCATGTAGGGTAAGGGTACTACATGTATAATGGGATTTCAATTGAAAGAAAACACAGCTTTCAACAGCTGTATGTGACACAACCGCAATTGTATATCGCATATTTCAAACAACAAGGCAAACGACGAGTGCGCTGGCATGGTAGGATTCACTTCCAAGATAACGCACACACGCTGGCATACATCGCACCATGACCATGTCACGTAAAAAATCGTCACGTTACGTCAGGCTGTGTTCATTCAATTGAAATTCCCAGTGCAGTATAAGCGTGTACACAATCAGAAAATGCAAGGCGTGTGTATGCTTTCTTCTCTACCGCGCTATGTGCGCATGCTTTCATAGCGTTTCTAGCTTGGCCAAGAATTACTAATTTACCTGTAACTTAGTTTGTTCGGCTTATTTATACAAGGCGGAATTTATTTGGCTTTTGTTACGCATGCGCATGCGTCAATAAAGTCCCAACTCAGCCTCGCGTAAATTCACATAGCGTGCGCTAGTCACGCAATTACACAATGCACAACTAGCGTAAGTACTAGTAGTAACAGTGTTACGAGTCATATTTTTCCGCCTTTATTGTAATATAAGTTTCGAACAAACTTCAGTACTATAGCTAAAATAATAGTATCTCGATCATGAGAGAATAAATGTACTGCGTGCACTGCGTAATGTTGCAAGTTTAATGGAATGACATGATAGCGCGATCGATTGTGCACACACAGGAAATGCAGCGCTACCCAAAGGGTGTGTGGAAGGCATTGTACGGCAACGCAATTGTCATTGCGTGCCTATTGAGCTCTCATAATCGAGAAACTATTATTTTAGCTATAAATGCATTACACGGTTTTGTTATGTTTTTATGCTTAAAAGCTTACTTTTCTTTTTAAACAACTTGCATGACATGCAAATGCAAGACTCAAGACTTCCAAGTTTGATTACCGTACTGCAAAATCCGGGCCTACCCTGCAGGCTGGTGTGACTTACAGTGAGACTGTCGAAATGCACAGCATCCATGCATTCACATATCAATTATCATACACAATGTCATGAATGTAAATTAAAAACAGTCATGGCAGTTGACGCTTTTGCCTTGTCATAGGACACGCATTGCATGTCATGATATCCACGTATCATTCACAATCACAGATCACATTCATATGGATTGAACTGGAGCCCAGGACTGGAACATTTTGCAGCGATTTGCTCACAATTGCCATCCATTATTTCCACAACTGTTACCAGCTATTTGTCTCGTATTCGCTGCATTCTCGTCACCAAATACCTTCAAATATCAATTTTTTTCCGTCTCGATCGTGCATTCGAAACAATTTGGGTCAAACCAGGACCAGGTTAAATAATAAAAGAATCGACATGACCGATGACCCAGGTCAAGCAATTTGAGTGATGCAAATTCGTGACATTGACGTTTTAACACCATAGAATTGAGAAAGGGACCGATTACCTCTCTCAAATACTACCAAAATTCATGTAATTTCAAAATTCCCACTATTGCAATTTTGAATAGACATCCGTAGATGTAATATTACTCCGCAACGCCAGGAAAATGTTTTCAATATACTGCCAGAAAGAATTATACCCACCTTTCACTTGCAGGACTACTGCATTTTCTCTTCCTTGCCTCCATCTTTACTCTGCAGTAGGCGTTTGGACCATGTGACGTCATATTGAACTTTAGAAAGTCTACACAATTCGACAGCAATACCCCTTGGAGCGGGACCACGCCCTTTTAAAAGGAATTCTTGTTGATGAACTTTTCAACAACAATTCCTTTTAAAAGGGAATAGTCGCAGAGCGGTACATGTAGGCCCATTTAGTCCGCATTTGAACGATAAGTCACAAGTAATTGTTTAATTTTTCGACAATTTCTTTATGTATTTCTGTAAGCCATGTGCCTCACGTAAATATTTACCAAAATATTTTCAGTTGGTAGCTTGTTTGAAAATAACAGTTTAGGCCACATTATAAAAAAATGTTTCTCGTTAGGGGCCACATTTTCTTTGAAATGTGGGCTCATGAATATACTGAGCCCAGTACCCCACTTTGAACACGCGCTATAGTGGGACCCTAAAAAATCATTATTTTGATTCCCGGGCAATCCCGGCAATTATTTCAAACAACTTTGGTGCCCACTTTTAAGAAGAAACAGTTTTAGATTTCCATTGTTATTTTGTTTTCTTGTGCCATAACAATCACTTACAACTAAGGTTCCTCGGAAGTGCTCGGAGACTTCAAACATATTTTGAAAGGTTCCATGAGTAAAGGGAAATTGAAATATTGGTGAACCCTGCATAGGCTATGAAGAACAAAAGTGTTGCATTTTATTTAATGTACCGTAAAAGTATGCACACACACATACTATCATATTAGCATATTATGACCCATTATTTTTTTCCATCCATATAAGTGCCACTAAATTTCAATCAGTTAGGGCAGAAAACATGACACAAAAGAAAGACAAGTTGGAGAACATACATTTATTATTTCTGTAGTTTATCAGTATATCTGTCCAGGAGAAATATTATTGATTTATTTTAAATCTATGCCAAGTTTACATTTTTAGTTATACCTCATTTCACCTGGAGTTTGTAGTCACTTCATAAAGCATCCACATGTGCAAGAGCATTTTGATTGCCCCACCAGTACTGGCTCGATGAGAATTATGCTGCGATTCTTAGAGCGATGTGTGCATTTATTTTCATGGCTACATTATCCCATAATGGCTGCACTGTCACTACCAAACTCAAGGGGAAACAAACTTTTGTATAACATTTTATTCTTTTCTGACATTAATTTAGATTAGCAGTAAAGACAGCACATATTCTAAAATGCTGCTCTATTTTTATCAATTTTACTGCCTAATGTAGTGAGCATGTGCATATATTATAACCGTCACAGAAAATAGGTGAAACAGCCTGTGTAATAAGTATGCAAATAAATGATGAAAACTGTGAAAACTGAAGCGGCAAAGCAGGGACATGTTGCTCTTGAAATGTACCCTTTTTTATTTTAAGGACAGTATTGCTCCCCTTGCAATTTGAAAACCGCAGACATTTTTGTCTATATTTTGCCCGTAAATTCTGTCATGAAAATACCCCTAATTCATGGTAGAAGTAGTGATGTAACAGGATAAATTACCACAGCGATAGGTGAAAAGGTCGCTGTCGGATTGTGTTTTTTTTGATGTGTCGCCCTACATTATATAAAGTAGGCTACACTCATCACCTGTCATGTCTGTGAATGTGTGCAATCATAGATTAAAAAAATTACCGCTCTTTGCAAAGACACTAATCGTACCTGTGCAAGTGAAACGTACATGGACCAGGTACAGGTCTTTATGCATGTTCTTTGATCATTAATGGTGCGATACAAAGTTACCATGTATGTCTAGTGCAGGGCAATACGTTCAAAATGTTTTCATACATCGCTTTGGTAATTAATCCTGTTACATCACTACTTGAACTTCTACAGCAAATTAGAATGATCATACATAACGATGATATTATTTTACTCCCACATTGTCAGCTTTCTACACAATATGTATATTCTGATGAGAAATCGGGTACAGATTAGCTACACTACATGAAAAGCTCAAAATGTTCCTAAATATCTTGATGCACTTTGTAAAACCACGAGTCGCATCATCAGGCGCGAGGCACATGTAGTCATCGCTGTTGTTATTACGCTCACACCATTCATCTCATGGACAAAATCCCAGGTGACATGTCAGGAATCAGGATTTGGTTGGATTTGACAATTTCTTGAACCGGACATGTTGTGTGTGGGAGATTTCAATTACCCAACTCTACCAAAACCAGTGGACCAATATTGACACTGGGATTAGTAAGGTTGAGCAATCCTTTTCTCCCCAAGCAGAGTCCCAAGTCAATGGATGCTGATCTCTTCACCACTTGAGTATCAGTAATGGATGGTGTCCTGAAATGAAAAAAAATAATAAAAAAATTATAAAAGCGACGATTCGCATTATTTCCTTGAGTCGCAAAAGTTGTTATCAATAGCAAATCACCACTGTCACTGAATTGCATAATTCTACCGGCATTTGAATTTTGATTACCATGATTACGGTACCGTATTTTTGCAATTCAACAAAATTTTAGACTTCAATAATAGGTAAATTTATATCAAAAGGTCCGGCAAAAGGTACAGATTGACTTATTGAAATAACTTTCATCCAAATTTCAACATTAACGGCATAAATAACATCCGTGCAAAAAATGTCAACGCCGTCAACCGAAAAACGATAGCAATATACTCTAGCATCGAATGCATAACTATCGTGTGCAAATTCGAAGCTATAGAATTCGCCTTTGAGTAACGCACACAAACACACACTGTGACTGCTACTGGTATGCCCTTACGCAGCTAGTACTGGAGCAGAAACATAAAGTGGGGCCAAAAAGGGGGCCCTGAAAGTTTTATATCCCTCTGAGGGGGGGGGCTTTAAAAATCACCTAATTGTTCTCATAGTCATCGAACATGAGTTTACACTACGGGGTTGGCGTACATCATTTTTCATGGCCAAATGGGGGGTAGCTTGTTCACGTAAGCGGTTGTCACACTGGCCTACTACACGTATAAATGTAGATTGCATGGCGATCGGAGTGTTATCGTCAGAGCACCCATGGACTAGGGGGGGCTGAAAATAATGTTAGAGTCCGTCCACGGGGGGGCTGAAAATGTGCATTTTTCATTTAGTATCACCCCAGCCCAGCCCCCTTCACAAGTGTTTGTGAATGGTCCTTGAAACACATGACATAAGTAGAGTGATCTTTAAATGAAATTTTAAATTATAATCCCTGTTCATACAGTGAGTAAACACTCAAAATTTCAATTTGGAAGTCAAATTAAGTAATTTTGTAATTTACAAATTACATCAGTCATGGTCATGTGGTGAATAATAATCAAGAATCTGATGCCAGCAAGCAACAGAAATGAGCACAATTTCAACTAGTTCAACAGTCATGACAGTGTTTTGACGCCGCACACACATGCACATACACAGCCACTGGGCGACTAAGCTGCCGAATTCTACTCCTGCTCCGCTACCGTAATTTTGTTTAAGCTTTCATGTCGTGATCAAACGCACGAAAGTGTAATTCTGAAGGAAGTAGTGACAGGATAAACTTAATACTATTCTTTACCTTGTATGGATGGCAATATTGCCTGGAATTCCAATGTTTAATCGCTAATCCAAATGAATTTAGTTGCTGCACATCTTCCCTTCCCATGGGCGCCGCCATTTTGTTGTGACGTCACAGTGACGAAGTCGTGCAATCTGATTGGTCCAACTGTAGACACTGTAGAAAACTGTAGAAAAATTGTAGACAACTGTAGACTTTTGACCAATCAGGAGATAGCTCACGAAACTGTAGACATGAACTGTAGACTCTCGGCCAATCAGAGCTAAGAACTGTAGACAACTGTAGACAGCATTGCACTTCCCACGGACTCACATCTGCGAGCACCGTCACGCCGATCAGCTTTCAGATCAGCAAGATCTTGCTGACGTCACTGACATAGCAACGCAAAATTGGTATAGCAACGTGACAGAATTAGCAGATAAAAATCTGTGCCGTTGCACACCCATTCCTATTTAGCAGTAAACCCGATAGAAATTGATGACGTCATCGTAATTATTCCTTGATTTCATCGGCATCAAGATTCTAGTCTCAAAACGCCGAGGCTATAATTTGGCGATTAATCAACAACAGAGGCGCTATGTAGAGTAATTAACGACAGGGGTGAAAGATCAGCTTCACGATATAAATCGATTTACTGAGTCATTGGCGATGACTGTATTTAAAATCATTGGTGTTTTTTTAATCATGATTGTTTCAACGTCATGCATACGTATTGTAACACACATTTGACACCATAATTAATCAGATATTATAATTATTAGTATATGTTCTACAAATTGGAGAAAAATTAACGGACAATACAGGTTTTCCTATTGCTCATGATTTGATAATCCCTAAGAACATGAAGAAGTGATGAGATATGGATGCAGCAAAGACATGAAGCTTGTGCTACCCAATCTGAACAAGATGGAAATTTAACTTCATTATTAATGTACAATGATGAGATAATGTACATACGCTGCATAGCTGTCTCAATGTGTTGATGTCACAGACTTGCCAAGAGTAAAAATACTGTATAATGAATGTACACCAGGCACAAAAAGAAACTCGTCAGTTATATTCATCCTTGCTGTTCAATAACTTGATAAATTTGGATTATTCTGAATTATAGGCTACATTTCGTTAATTGGACTTTGCTTTCTGATTTGACACCCTGGTCGTGAAAACGAACAAGAATTGACCAAGATATGCGCCTCCAAAGCCTCAAACCCCAAAATCAAAAGTTGCATTTTCAACGCTTTTCAATGGGAACGCGTCGTTGTATTGCACACAAGCACCACGGGCCAATCAATAAAGCACACAGTGTAACAGGCACAATTGAATCGTTGAAATTGCAACTTTTCATTTTGGGGTTTGAGAGTTTGAGGCGCATATCTTGGTCAATTCTTGCTCAATGTTCACGAACAGGGTGTCAAATTAGAAAGAGAAATCCAATGAAAAAAATGTCTATTTCAGAATAATCCAAAATTATCAAGTTATTGAACAGCAAGGATGAATATAACTGACGAGTTTCTTTTTGTGCCTGGTGTACATCATTTGATTGCTTAATACTATCTTTTTTTTATGTAGATGATCACAAAGGCCAAGAACTCCAAAGATGTGCATGAGCTCACCATTTCCAAAGATGAGTTTGAGAGGAAGGAAAAGAACAAACAGGACATCTATAGTGGTTATATCGTCAACAGGCCGGTAAGTGATACTTACAAGTCTCTTCTTCTTGCGTATGTACAACATACACCAAAGTTCAGGTGTACTGGGTTGCAGAATCGCACAGGTAAATCGCTACGTGGACGCTTCTGCAATGACCCCTAAGTTATATGCAACTAACCATGCTGGGGTGACCAGCGCGTAAATATATAAGGGAACGGTGGACTGACAGGCCCTCCTAATGAAACGGATAAACACCAAATGGGAGAAAAGATACACCATCGGTCAACCGTAGCCCTAGCCAAAGCAGCAAAATATAATAGAAACAAAAATGGCAGTATATCCATTTAAGCCTTCGTATTTACTTGATATTTGCAGACCTGTCAACTGTCCCTCATTTGGGGTTTACCAAAGTGAAAATGAGGGACAGTCCTGTTTTCTGAAATTTTTAAATGAAAGAACAGCAGAAAATGATGAAAATGTCACTTTAAAATTTGCTATAGCATACTCTTTAGTCTATTGTGATAAATTCAGACCTGCAAAACCTTCTGAATTCTGAAAGTATTGCACACCTCAAGTCTTTGAATTTGCCGGTACCTTGTTTGTGTACATGTACAAGGCTTTGGTCTCGATGTCCCTCATTCTGACTTCGGTAGGTTGGCAGGTCTGTATTTGTGTTTAAAAATTGTGTGATTTTTTTTACAGGCAGGTGACGAGAAAAACCTGAAGACATCCAGTGAGAACCTGCGTAAGATCATTGCAGAGGAGCTTGGAAAAGATAGCTTCACTCATGTCATCATCACAGACATCAATGCAGAACACATCACTTACCTTAAGAATGAATTCCAAAATTGGACGAAGCAATTGACGTAAGAGAAACATCTCAATTTTGTATCTTTAGTCGCATATCATTCACATGATGGTTTTCTGGAGCGTATATAAAAAACATTTTGAGGCCAAAAATTAGAGTTGGGCGACTATCACTTTTTTCCTAGTCGACTAGTCGGCAGCAAATAGTCGCGACTATCTGTGGTTAAAATTGGACTAAAAAATCGGGTGAAAGATTGGTGGCAATTTAGTATTTATAATGCATGATTACAGGACCCGTGATTGCCGGCATCGCATCACACTTTGCTACACAAACCAGCACTGTTGCGATACAAATTGCTATACTGTATCGCACGTTTGCGATGCAAATATTTGACTGTAAAATGCTGTAATATAGGCCTAACTTTTCTGTTCAATTAAATTCACTTGCCACTTTCCAGCAACAGCACAAGAAACTTTATATAATTTCTCAAACCTTCAATATTCCAATAGCGATCTTCGTTCGTTTCCATGTTTTGCTGTGCATGAAAATATGTAAACATGTCGGTACGGCAGTGCATATTTTCCATGGTATGCTCATGAGCGTGTTGCATCGTGCATGTACGATTAACTTTCACCTCCGACCTCGTCACCTGACCTCATCTAGACTACTGCATTTGTTGCTACAGGGGTGGCATTGCAACATTACGACTGTTTGTCAGCTAATTTGTTTATTTTCCTATTGCTTTCTAAATATTCTGTTACCACAATAAGCATAGCTTTTTGAAATTACGTGAAAAGTACTTCTAATCTAATAATATTTTCCTAAATTTTCCCTTTTTGAAAACACTTCTCGGAAGTTCTCGCTGTTTCTTTCCAAATTTGAAATAATCTCATACCTTCAGTAGTTGGTACAAACACCCAACCTGGGTCTGTACATGCACGCTATGACGCTGCTACACCTGTTATCGCTGCATAAATTATAATCATAATGAGATGTTCGACAGTTCTAAGTAATTTGAGTTTTTTAACGGCTTTTATCTTGTGGGAAAGTAGTTCGACAACAAGTCAATAACACAAAATTTAATGATGATTTATGGACATTATGATTACTTGTTGGTTAGTGTTACTATTGGTAAGACAATGACTAACATTTTTTCACATTTTTCTTGAGTTTATATGTTAGTATTTGGTTGGTTTTGGTGCGAATAACTGGCACTTTTAAAGTAATTTTTAACACAAAAATATACTTGCATTAGTCGACTTTTGGTTTTCAATAGTCGTAGTCGCGACTATCAGTAATAGTCGCGACTAACGACTATTGGCGACTTAGTCGCCCAACTATACCAAAAATGCACCTTAATTTTTAAAAATTTTACACAATGTAAGATATCTGTGGTTGATTTAAAAGAATTTATTTCTAGAATATTTAAAAAAGGAGGTGGGCTTATACCTGGTTATACTGCATATAAGTTGATGGGAGTATTTTAATTCTTTTTCTTTTTGTCCCCAACAGGCATACATATCACTACTACATACATGGGCCACAAGGCAACCAGGAATCGACGCCAGCCAAACCTTTCCGTCCCGCTAGCCCATTCCGTCACATTGATATCAACGTGGTCCTGTTTGAGAGAGGAAAGCACAGTAAAGAGATCAACTTGAGAGACATTCATGATGACATGCAGACCAAGTACATTAGGACAGCACCAGATTCTTTTGAATTCAAGGCCACAGTAGAAAATATGGGACTGGTGGAAGGCATTATCAGATATCATCCATTTTTATATGACAGGGAAACGTTTCCAGTAGATTTGGGTGGAGGATGTAAGTTTGTTGTTGTTTCTTTCTCCCCTTTCACTACAGTTGCGCAAATTTTACTCGTTTCTATAATTGCCATAATACCATACACTATTTTATGACTTATTGTGTGTAAGGGTGGTTTTCTTTTATGGGGGGGAGGGGGTGGTGGGCTTCACAATTGTAACAAAATGTTGTTTTGGGGTGTGTGTTTTAGATATTTATATAGAGGTTGATGGTATTCCAAACTTTATCATGACTGCAAGATTTTGTTTTTAAAATATGGACAACAATCTGCTGTAGAAATTGTAGAAAATGTATTTTTCCTGGGAATGCATTTTGAACTTATCATTACAGTTTGACAGTTGTACAAAATATGTGTCCATAGTTTTCATCAGAGAACACATCTATTTTTGCAATGTCTCACCAATAGCAGTAATATATATAAGCAGAACTTGTCAAGCACCAGCCCCTCAATAAAAAAAACAAACTTCTGAACACACATTCTCCACATACATGCTATCACAAGAATCATTCAATCAGTCAATGGACCAATATAAGATACATGACTCCTTCAATGAATAAACAGTTTCCACTGCAATAGAAATGTTGGATTCTGTTTTGTTTATGTTGATAAAAATACCATTGTTTTCTTGCCTACCACCAGATGAATATGATGGTCTTGACAATGGTGATTACATAAGCCAGGATAGACCAGCGAGGGGTACCAGATCTGTATTTGAATGCTACTGGAATGGAAGACTAATACCATACACCACCATTGATGAGTAAGTAACATACAAGCATCTTATCTAGTGCACCAAATGTGAGCAAGTTTAGTTTTATAAATATTTTCAGGTTAGAGTTGAGATTTTGTGTGTGTGTATTTTTACACTGATATTCTTTTCATGGTATTGTGAAAATATGTGCATTTCTCATGTTCAAGTTCAATTATTTTAGTAGATATAATAAATAATCAAAAAAATGAATCAAAATTATTTTGAAAATGTGCAACAAAAAGCTAATAACGTATTTTGCATCCCCCAAAAGAGTTAACATATACACACATCTACCCACCCCCACACACACACACCACACCCCTACATGCAATTGGCTTCAAACGTGGACGCTGTTTACTATTATGCAAACGTGGACGTCCGAATCCGTACTCAATTGACATACCGAGGACGTTTTTCACCATTTTTTTTTGTGTGTATTTTTTTGGTTATGGATTTTAACCTAGTAAATACGGATGTTGTAGCTAACATAACGATAGAGGACGTATCGTTTGCAGACCTCCACAAACCGCGGACTGTCCACGTGTTCCGGGTGGTCCACGGCTGGATTGCGGAGTGTGTGTGTCCTCGATTGATGGCGATTGTACACACAGACAACCGCCCTACTTATGTAAAGGCCGGTAAACGACATTTTACATCACATGTAAACTATCCCATCATGCATTGCACACCTGTAACATCAAATATTATCCCTCCACAGGTTTGAATGGTGTGCGGTTCCCAAGAGGCTCGGCTCCATTCCCGTGGAGTGCTACAACAGGATATCAGGAGTGCTGTGGACCAACGACAAGTTCCAAGTGAGCACCAACAAGCTCACGTTCATGGACTTGGCCAATAGACTGATGGAGAAAAATACAATCTTCCAGAAAGTTGTGCTGGGTCAGGTAAAGATTGGACTCCAGGTAATGACAAGGTTACTAGGTTTTACACCCACCCTCCTTTCCTCCCATCATCCTGCTTAAAGGTAGAGTATCACGGACACATGTCCTTGTATCATTTTCTGTTTCTTGTAATTGTTAAAAGTAAAGCTTGAACAATTTTGAAAGAAACACATCAAAGTTAAAAATATGATTTTTACTTAAAAAATAAGGATTTTTAGTTTGGAGAATATTTTCATGACTTTAACTTGCAGACAAGATCAAATTTATGAAAAATATAGTATTTAATAATAATCAATATGTTTGTAAGCAAATGCTAGAACTGACCATTTAAGTTACAGACTTAAATTGAATAAAAATATTGACAATTTAGGTTTTTTCAAAGTATTTATCAGCATCTTTCAATTGGGTGTCAGCCAGCGTTCAAAATTTTGGTTGTCCGTTCGCCCGGGACAACTAAAAAAGTCGCCGGATAACCAAAAATACTGATTCGGTTGTCCGCCGAACAACCATAAATCTATAGCCAAAACTCACCTTTGTAGGTGTATCTTTTAGCCGATGGTAATATTCCAAGTACGGACAACCAAAAACTTAGACGGACAGCCACAAATTGTAACCTGGTTGTCCATGGGACAACTAATTATTTTTCCTTAATTCGAACACTGGTGTCAGCATTTATACATATAAATGTGACTTAAGTTCTATAAATACAAATTAGGTTAAATACCCGAAACTATGTAGTTCAGTATCTTGTATGAAATCCAATATAAATTAATAAATTCTAGGATTATATAGGAACAAAACCCCAATTCCACCAGGGCAAAATCCGTGCAACACTACCTTTAAAATATTTATACAATTCCCATTTGTTAATACTAATCCAGTTCTTTCAAATGTTTTGCACTAATTTGCATTTCATGAGTCTTGTCCCATGGATTCTCCCATCCTCCGTGCTTTCATTGTTTAAAATAATTCCCTCTTTGTAGGCTTATCCATAATAATTCATGTACAGGCATAAATCATAATCCAAACTGTTACAAATGCTTTGGGCTATTCCAGTTGAAATCCATACACCCCCTATGGAAGACATGACCTAAATCTTCTACACATGGAGTGTGAATTTCAAATGGAGTTACCTAAATGGGTGATTCCATTTGAAATCTATGGGAGGTTAAGGTCATGTCTACCATAGGGGGTATATGGAAATTCAACTGGAATAGTTCATTGTTGTGTTTAAGCTTATAGGCCAAAAAAAAAAAGGTTTGTCTCAAAGCTCACGAGAAATTTAAAAACAAATGCGAAATGCGATTTTTTAATTTTATTATTCCCGAATTTTTTTTCTTGATATTTTGAGAAAAAAGTCTGATTTTCGCCGATTTTTTCTGGAAAAAACTAAAAAATAAAAAAAAATTTGAAATAAAAAATCAATTGAATTGTCAAATCATGGGATTTTACAAACGCGCGCGCAAGCTTGAACCTTTTTTTTTTTGCCTTATTAACTCTCATCCTACGATACCAAGACAAATTTTCTAACACAAACTACGAAAGAAAGGTCATTGCAAAGCCTCCCCCCTTCGATTTGTAAGCAGCATCTATATAAATAAAAGGAAGTCGCTGAATCTTGTCCAGAAGCAGGCTCCGAGATGCTTTCACTTTCAGCTCTGATTTATTCGTACATTGATCGGGTACATATTGCCATTAAACCATCTGACGTTCATTTTTCTATACTATTCAATCACTATGGAAATAACACAAAAATGGCTGGTTGCTAGGCCGTTGAGGTCAATAACCTTATGGGTCAGGTCATGACAGCAAACGCGTCAAATGCAAGCTGTGTCCAACACGCAGCGGTAAGTGGCGAGTTACGCATCTCTGCGCATACACGGCACCATGGTTTCACGCAGCGCATTGCGGCGCATGATATGGACGCACTTAATGTTGGCTTACCGCGCGTAGGCCTACGTATGTACGTGACTGACTGCTTCTCTGAGACAGTGGAGGATCCAGGAATTTGGGAAAGGTGGGAGGGGCACACTCGAAGTTTTTGCCGCCACCTTTTTGAATGGCCACGATGCACCATTGTGTCTCGCGCCGTGCAGCTGGCTGTGTCCCCTCAGAATTGGAAACTTGGTCAAAGCAAAGGCCTTGAAGCAATTTCGGGGGGATCATTGGGTGTAAGCTGATGAAAAGGGTGGGGTCATTGGGTGACAGATTTGCAAAAAAATCCACTTTTCAGAGGTAATGTTAAAATGTAGCCAACAGAGTCGTTCAACTGTTCAGTAGGCCTATTGCCCGAAAAGGTTAAATGTTAGGGGGTGGGTGAGCCCACTTTAATGGAACTTGAAAGTCCACATTTTGGAAATTCTGCGGCTCCCGCAAATAAATCCTGGCTATAATGTAGGCCTAGCTATTAACAACACAGGCTCGCTTAAAATGTTTTGCTGCAATTTTAAACATGTTGCTTACATGTTTTATACCGTTATAACCCGAAATTGAAACGTTTCCTCTTCTAACATTAATGTTTTATGTTAGTTGGGATAAGTTAAAATCAACCATTTTGTCACGAGCTGTTTCAAAAGAAATCTGAGGGATTGAGTGAGTAACAACATTATCACAGGTCTGGATTCACTTAAAGTTTAGCTTCTTTAATATGACAGGAGCTATAACATATGATTATCAAGCTAACATGATCATTGCTATACATGTATACTGGATGAATAATCTACACCAAGACACCATTTACCTATTTTTACTAACCACTCCCGTTTACTAACCGCTCCCGTTTACTCAACTAGCGGGGACCCGCGCGAAGCGCGGGTCTCCCGCTAGTATCCTATTAAATGTGAGCTCACCCTGGCTATGTGCAAAAGTAGACTGAAATTAATTTTTGGTTAAATAATGCTGCGAACATGCGATTTTCACCTTCATCAGCTTTTCTGCTAAATATGAAAGAAAATGTCTATTTTAACCCAGCTACCAAGCGTATTCCTTTTTAATTTTACATGAACACAATTAAAAAGTAGAAACCTATGGTGGTCCTAACCAACCCCCTAATGTTTGATGGTCAGCCTTACATCTGGATAAGTTGGGTTGAATCCTGGGGTTGAAATTTTTATCATTAAATTGAGCGCAAAGGATGGATCTACGATTAGTCATTTTGGTATGAGCATTCTAGTTACAAGTTACAACCCTAGGATGAGGGTTAACAGAAAATTAATGCATGGTTCAAGATACAAAGTCCAGGTTTCTAGCATTCTTTTAATCCATTTAGCAATTATTATGGGAAATTGAAAACCTATAATAATTGTTTCAATCATGACATTTCTTTGAACCCTCCGATATATACCACTTGCATGATTTCAATCACAATAATTCAATTTCTCGTTTCTGACATTGTACCGTTTATGTACAGAATGCAAGGTGTACTGTAGCTATCTGACATCTCTATTTTGTCGTCTCTTTATGTACAGATATTTTCGTACGGAATGAACAGATTGTTTGCTTGTACTTTTTTATGAGTGGAAAACAGAATCTTGATCATCACAAAATAAACTTGCTACACAGTATTTTAGGCACAACTTTGGTAAACACCCAGAAACCCATCACAAAACATCAAACATAGCAGTTGACTTTATTAACAATCTAAATCTATTTTTTTTTATATAATAAAAAAATAAGTTACTTGCAAAAGCCTTCATTGAATGCAGAGAGCAAAAGTAGCATACGCAATAATTTGTAGTTAAAAAAGCATTGTGCCTAAAAGTTATTAACAGCTTTTGAAAACAAATTAACATTATATTTAAAGGGCTAATGAAAATGTTATTAGAGCTAGTCGGCTGTGCTTCAAACCCGTCTTTGCCATTTTAGAATGAGCAAGTTGATTATTTTTGTGTAGCTTTCCTGTAAAATGTTTTTGTTCCATTTCCCCAGTGTATAGAAATCTGTGCATTTGCTATTTCTACTGTTATGACCATTACCATACAGTTTTTGTTTCACTTTAGATCATTTTGCTTGTTTACATAATCAAATTCCCTTTTTCTAACTCAACTAATATCACCAAATACTCAAATTTCATATTAGATCACCATTTCTTATATTAAAATGAAATTTAATTATTGGAAATTAACTGTAATCTATTTGTTTTATTAATTATATTTTATTAGAATTAAATTAGAATTAACTTGTTCAGCATGTCAACTTTTATATTAATCATTTAATAAATTAATTATATTGCATCCAAATTGAATTAGACAGATTTTTAACTGTGATATGATTATTGGTAAAATAAAATTGTTGCTAATCTTGATATGGTAACAAATAAAAAGCTAATGTTTTTATGCACATTTTTTGGAGCAACTTCAGAAAAGTGGATGCCAGACTCTACCTACCCTAATTGCTACCCTAACCTGAATATCAATATCACAATCTCTGTAAATTGTTCAGAGACATCGTCAGTTTGTCATCTTGGTTTGTCGCTCATATATAAGGGGGCACACAGGATCACTCAAAGTCGGAAATTTTAAACATTATTTTGTATTGTATCATTTTAAAGTAATGATGATAAATACATAAAAGTATACATTTTCAGAAAGGAAATGACACAAGGAATCCAACGATCACGGCAGATTTCTGCAAAAATGAGCACTTTTTGAGAAAAGCGCCAAAATTGATTTTCCATGCCAATTTTTAGGGTAAGTTGTTATGGCGGACCGAAAAAAATTGGCGTGGAAAATCAATTTTGCCGCTTTTCTCAAAAAGTGCCCATTTTTGCAGAAATCTGCCGTGCTAGTTGGATTCCTTGCATCATTTCCTTTCTGAAAATGTATACTTTTATGTACTTATCATCAGTGATCCTGTGTGCCACCTTATAATGAAAGACAAAGATAAAGACAATTTATCGCGTCTGACGTCACCTGTCAATCAAACTCGAGCACGGTTTGTTTACAAGTGTCGTGATGATGACTTGCTGAAGACGGATTTATAACCGGGCGCCTTATTGTTGATTTTGCACCTTTCGACATGCAAACCATCTCAAAAGTTAGGGCTTTATAGTAAGAAACTTTCTTTGGTGAAGGCACCATGTCCACAATTCCTAGAAAAGCTACTTTTTGCCTTGTAAATGTACGAACTTTTTCGCCATTTGCTGCTATTCCTTTTCTCCGATCAGCACCAGATAGATCGGTCTTCCTTTCACGCGCTGATTAACCTGTGTAAACCAATCAAGGATCGTAATTGACAGTGACATCAGACGCGATAAATTGCATTTATCTCTGTCTTTAATTATAATATACCTCCAGCATTCATCAGCAAGGGCCTAAAATTGAATGAAAATCTGCATCTTTAGCTTGAGCTTTTACAAAGGTTTGCACATGTAGGGCTTTGCACACAATGGGTTATTACATTTAAAATCCACACAACCCCTGTGGAAGATTAAGTGTAAGTCTTTCACAGAGGGAGTATGAGTTTAAAATAGAATAGACAATTGGGTAACTTCCATATAAAATACTCACTTCCAGTTGTGGAAGATATAGGTAAAGCCATAATACAAGGGGGAGATATTTCCAAAATCTTCCACAGGGGTAGTGTGGATTTTAACTGGAATAACCCATTTTTGGCACAGTGCGTTACATGCAGAAAGCAAACAACCACACGCTTTGAATTAAAATTTGCCAGGTGCAGAGCAAAATAATCCAGAGGTACATTAAGTTGCCTCCATGAGTGACATACAACCATGGCAGAGTTAGTACTCTTTGATTCCACCTCATTGAACCTTACCCCTTATTCTTAAGGTGGCATCCATTATTCTCTAGTTTGCTCCCATTTCTTTCTTAAAATAGTACACATCTACCTTAATATTCTTCGCAGGCGCACAGAGCAAAGATTGAGAAGCAATTCACTGATTGGTTGCGGGAGTGTCATGAGGCTTACGACAAACAGATCAAGTTCAGTGGATACAGAGAGTCCATATCACGGTTGGAGTTGACCAACAAACGCCTTCAGTCACCATGGGCTATCTTTAATTCCATTGAGTGGGATGGCAAGGTGTTCAAACAGGGACAAGTGGTATGTACTTTATTTGGTAGAAATGTGGGAGTACAATGTACCCTCCCACTGTATGTTTTCAACAGGCACTTTCCCAGAATGATGCATACCCAATAACACTATCATACTCTTGGATGTATGCCACAATGGTAGGGTATTCAGGACATGGAGTACCATCAATAGGCTTCACCTTAATGCTGCTAAATGTGTGGTAATGCACATTACCAGATCCCATCGTCCTCTTTCCGTTGGATATCAGATGGGTGATATCCCTCTTGAAACCGTTTCTACGCATAAGCACCTCGGCGTTGTCTTGTCTTCTAACCTTGAGTGGGGTCCTCATGTTGATACTATCACTAGTAAGCCCCAACGTTTGCTTGGCTTCATCCAAAGAACGGTTGGATCCAAGTCTAGGCCTTCTTACAGTACAAGGCTCCAGACCCTTGAGATTCCCACCATTCTTTCTCGTTTTGATTATCTTCGCATTATGTTTGCTGTTGGTTGTCTGTGGAATAAATACAATATTAGCTGGGCTGACTATATCAAGCTGAATACTCTTTCCTCCAGACAAGCAGTCAACATAGATTTCCGGCATTTCCATCGCAGCCGAACTGACACTTTCCATAATTCCCTCTTTGTCGCATTCCCTAGGTTATGGTCCATCTTACCAAATGATGTCTCCAGTGAAATTGTTTTTAGTTTGTTTTCTTTTTTCGCGCAAAATGTGTAGTTGTATGTACCCTTATCAGTAATATGTTGTGTGTGCAGGGTTTTTTTAATCGCTTTTTTATATATAATATCTTTCTTTTTTGTCAACGGGGTTATCGGAGACCCACTTCAAAGTGATTTAGTTCACTATTAGGGAATCCGCCAGGGACCCCTTTGACTATTTGTATTTGTATTTTTTCTGCTATTGTATGTATGTT
This sequence comes from Amphiura filiformis, assembly GCF_039555335.1. NCBI lineage: Eukaryota > Metazoa > Echinodermata > Ophiuroidea > Amphilepidida > Amphiuridae > Amphiura > Amphiura filiformis. The sequence continues at coordinate 53,318,099 of NC_092631.1, read as the reverse complement.
TGCCTGGATTATCAGTAAATCAAATCAAATCAAATCATATTCTAAAAGATAGATAAATCAATGCCTTGGGTGATAAGCTGTCAGTGTAATCACTAGCGGATACAAGGAGGGGGCTTTGAGTGTTGGACTATGAAGTAGCAAAATAAATACTCTTTCTTTTGATGCATGCAAACTTGAAAAAAATATATTTAAACAAAATGGTGAAAATTGAAGCTCAGGCTAGAGCTAGGTTTGTATTTCACATGTTGTATTATAGAGCAAAACATTAAATGAAAAATTGTTTAATTTTTTCTGCCTTATCAATGACAATGAATTTGTAGGTGCGCACCATCAGGACAAACCCCGCTGTCTATGGCAGTATTAGAAGGTTCTTATTATATGGTCATCATGATGGAGATGTCTACGCAACAGGTGGAGAGATGGAATTACAGCAGGTAGGTGGACTAGTCAACTTTGGACTATCCTTCATGTAGGCTAACACTTATTTTCCCAGGTCAAGATGAAAATAACTAACTTAGAGGATTTATATGCACAATTCTAACCCACAGGCCTCGACACACTTTACAAATTATTTGCTGACCACTGTAGCCCAAGACACACCATCTAAACCATTTTACAACATTCAGAAATGCAGCTCAATTTAGGCTAGGGCTGTTGTTGACAAAGCAATTTTCCTGATTGTATTAATATTTTGATGTTTAATAAATGACAAAAAATGTGGTCTCTGAACTTAATATTTGGATTTTATTGATGTTCTGCTTTGTCAACAACTTGCAGACGTCGGTCTTGAGATTTGATGATTGTCAACAATGAAAATTCTACTCGACTACTGCCCTAATATAGATGCAGTCTCCTGTTCTGCCTACATACGTACGGGTTAATCTAGACAATTCGGCAGGTAGTTCCTTGTCCTGGGAAATTTCAAGCTGGCGCAACATTTTGTTTCAAGGATGACCAAATAGACCATTGAAATAACTAGAGTGATTTTAAACATTGCTCTGTAGTTCACCAGTGGTTTTTAATTCCTTACAGGAGCCGCAGTGTTTGTATGTTGAAGTGAAAATGATTCCGTTAATCAAGCTAGATCGTAATGCAACTGACCGGATAATCAAGAAATACATTGAAGATGAAGAGGGAGAATGCGTGCATACAACCTAAAGCTCTAGAGTTAGAACTCTGAAGAGTGTGATGGTTGCTCAATGATTCTGTGGGCAGGTATGTGATTAAACTAAAGCTTAAGAGAAACTCTGAAGAGTGTGATTCATCTGGGAACATTGTCCCCTTCGTCCCCTTTGCACAAGCGCGCGCATAGCAACCAGCTTGAGAAAGGGGAACTGCACATGCGCACACTGGATTTACAAGTCTATTTCCCCCTTGTGACGTCAGCCCGACCAAGAGAATGGTTGCTCATTGATCCCACTATATCATGTAGACACTGTGATTAACCTAAAGCTCAAAAGTTAGAAGTGTGTTATGGTCATATCTCAACAACCTTTACAATGTGACAGCGCCCCTGTTAATACATTGTTGCTTGGTATGGATTGCCATCATGAAAGCCCTGCTACTTAGTTCAAATAGATTTCCGTCTGGCCCTCCATGCCTAAACATCAGATCTATTTAGTAACCTGTGTGCGTAAGTGCTTTGTACATGTGTACATGATGTTAGAAACTCTGAAGAGTGTTATGGTTGCTCAGTGATCCCACTATCATATGGGCATGCATGTGATTAAATTCTTTGTTATATTATCATTTGTTCCATAGGTTACCAGAGAAGTTGGTAGTGAAATGGCCCGAGGGAAACGATGTGACAAATGGAGAGAAAAGACCTGCTGGTAAAACCATTGGTAAGGAAAATGGAATAGTCAGGCAGTGTTTGAAGTAGCCATAATAGCCAATGGCTGCCTTGTTGTTGTTGTTTTCTTATTAATATTGTTATTTTTATTTGAATTGGCTAATTAGGTGGATGCCAAGTGAAGTACTTGCTATAAATCTGATGTCCATTCAAACAAATATGTACAGTAAAAATATAAAATAAGGCTATTAATAACAATTAATAATAAAAAATAACAACACAGGGCCAACTTGTTTTTTGTAGTTTTGAGAAAAAGTACAAAATATGGTCCAAGCATGCATATAAACATATTTATTAACCAATCTTTCTTTGGACAAGAACAAATGATAATGAGATGACAAATGATCAGAAAAGGAATTATCTGAAACGGTTAGGGTTATTACATAACTGATACATGTGACTTTCAGTGACTTTGGCCTGTGACTTGGACAAAAATCAGAGCAAAATCTCCAGACAAACAGCTGAGTTAGGCATAAATTGTGGTGTATGCCTACATTTGTACCTCACCATTTGTCACCTGTCAGAATTGCTTAACTCACTCCAAAATATCTTTAATGATTGGCCAATGTTAATGGCATTATTACAGCAGGTGCACATGCTAATAGAGACATTATTTAGGCAAAAAGCTCAATTCGGCTGAAAAGTGAGTTTGGTAATTATTGTAGCAGGGTGACTATCCATGTGTATATTGTGTTATAAGTGTGATCTCTTTATGTACTCCTAGTTCAAAATTCCTCCCTCCTCATTTCTTAACTCGTGGCTACTACCGGCTGAATTATTGGCCTCATATTTTGATTGTTCACAAAGAATGCTATATGTATGGAGCCAATCACAGATGTGGTAAGAATAGTCCGTAGGGTTGAAGAGAATTAAAGAAGAAACAATTGAACTGTTTAAAAAGCTCAACATTTTATGGCGAAACACAATCCATGGTAATTAAAGTGTCCAACTCGTCAAGGTCACCTGCCCAAATCCTAGTTTAAACATTCAGTAATTACTGGTAATTGTTACTGCACAAAAGCAGATGTTGAGTACAGAGGTGACCATGCTTCCTCTATATAAAAAAAGCTTAAACTTGCTAAGAGATCCAAAAGCTCTATATAGATTGGTTACACAGATGATTATATCATGTAATTAACCAATCGGGGACACTGTAAGAAAGGCAGAAGTGCCCATGGGGTTTAGAATTGAAACTGCATTATATCTTGTGTTCAACCATTGTGATCCATTGCATCTACAGGGGCAATTCAAGTTGACATCATGAATCGTAGAGGTGAGACTATCTCCAGGCTGCCAGGTACACAGCATGCAACCAAGAAGCTTCTTGTTGAACTCAAAATCATATCTCATTGTAAGTATTGGGTGATTGCAATGGCATTTCAAAATTAGGTTCTATCCTCAAAGTGTGTGTTGTGTGTGTCAAACGCATGCTTGATTTACTGCATATACTTTGCAAACACCTTCTGGGGCGTTGCTAGAAAAGCGTGAGAAACAAACTTTTTGAGCATACATTTGCAGGGAGAACCTCGTTTTGGTAGCAAGATGGACAAATTTTACTTGTCCAAAGAAACACAGAATGAAATGATACTTAAATGTGATTTGTTGTCGTGAGATTTTCCAGTGTCAATAATAGTAATAAAAAGTTTACACAATTAATTGGGTAAATTGTTTTAAAAAAATATTGTTCATTCCGTGCTCCAAAAAATTCTAGCGAGAATGAACACTGCTGATAATACATCTTTTCTTTAAGGGAACAGCCCAAAACTGCCCGATTGCTGTGAAAAAACATTGGTCTGATGATGGTAATTTTCAACATTTCAGGATTACGTATTTGTTACAGAGGGAGGGGGTAAGCCAAGAAAGACAACTAGTTTTGTTTATAGGACTTCATCATTCGTTTTGGTTGCTCTTTAATTTCAACAAATTCTCAAGTATTTAACACAATGTGTAGTTGATGCTATAGACATAGAATGTCACACAGTGTAACTAACACACCTGTTCAAAACCAACCATTATTGACAGACACAAATTTCTTATTTATAATATTTTTGCAGCTCACAGTGGTGATGAAGTAATCGTATCCCACATCAGCCAACACAGTAAATGGGCCTACTGGTTCAAAAAGATGGGTAAGTATATAGTTTGTTTGTTTGTTTGTTTGAGTGTTTGTTCTTTGTCTAGTAGAGCAGTAACAGTAACCCTAAATACAGCCCAGACCCTGGAAGTTTCTTTGCTCATTGAAAAAATAAGAAAATGAAGCGAAGTGGCAACCTTTGCTTTTCAATGAAAAATGAGGTTAAAAATTGTTGTTCAATTTCATGCATGTGAACATTATACGCTTTTCAGTATGTATGCACATACATACTGAAAAGCGTATAATGTTCACATGCATGAAAATAGCGCAAGTGACATGGATTCACAAAGTCTACATACTCACAAATATTTCTTTTTCCAATAATTCTTTAAGAAAAAAATGATAAATTTCACAACAATTATATGCCACAAAAGTGATGGTTCTTATGAAAGTATAAAACATTTTGTGCTACCTACATAGTGTACTTTACAGTAGCATATCGGAGCATATGTGACATGATCTGGAGGCATTTTTGAAAATTGTTAATTATTAACTTCTACCAACATTAAGCTATCATATAACGAAAACATCATAGGTCTAGCACACTTGGTTCCAAAGTTATGAAGTTTTGTAATGCCGATTTTCTTATATATATATTTTATTGTTTTTTGACCCCATATTTGTGCCTTTATCTCAATTTCCAATTTGCCGCCTTTGGCCCCCATGGACCAGATTGTGTCACATATTAAAATGTGTCGCACTTCCTTGAAGTTCTATGATGCGTCTTTTTACATCCAAACAAAGAAATGCATAATAACAAATTACAAAGACAAACACAACCAAAAAAACCTCACTCACTGTGTTTTTGTCACTTATGATTGGCAGAAAATGTGAAGAACCTGGGTGCACATACTGTGCATCTGCAAGCAGTGTTGAATGAGAGTGGGCAAATCAGACATGGAAACAAGCTGCTACCAAGTATCAAGATTAAATTCACTGTCACTGGTAAGTGTCAGGTTTCTTTATTGTATCTAAAGTAGCCTTATATCTTAGAGGGCAAGATTTTCAGATCACCATTCTCAAATTTGGGCTAAATCCGATATTAAGTTTTTAGAGAAACGTTGTTTTGTTTTTACCAATAGATCATTACATTTAATGAGATAAATGAATAAAATTGCTTATTTTATCCAATTATTTTACTAATATTTCATGAATTTAAAGAATCTTTCGTCATACAGAAGTTAGTTTGAAACTTCGGAACTATAGAACAAATTTCAAACATTTGTAACAACAAGGTTAATATACAAAATACAAAAAGTTTGTTAGTAGCTTAATCATGAAGATTCCTTGCTACTTGAGAAATGACACAAATGAATGCCCTGAATGTAGGTACTTGTCCAAAGCACAAGCTACTTACCCCTACAAGGTGTATACATTAGACGCATCAATATATCAGACGTATAAGCAGTACATAGTTACTAATCTGTAGGCCTAAATGTTGCATGTTTATTTTAGAGGGCCAACCCAAGAAGTTCAGCATAGGTCTGTTGGATCCACCATTCCGTGTTGGTGTACCATTCACTATTCCATTGGAACTACATGATGAGTTTGGACATGGGGCTAAACCGATTGCCGGTTTGAAGCCTGAAATTGAAGCAAGGTAATGTAAACATACTGTGTAGAATTTTAGTTCATGGGAACAAAATGTACTAGTGTATTACATGTACTTGAAGACTTCCATTTCCGAGAATTAGATCTTGTTCCGATTCTAAAACAGGTTTGCAGTGATCAAAATTGAATTTTTTGAGAAGATTTTATGACATGTATACTACAGTCAGTCTACAAAGTATCGATGCGGACGTACACATTGTGCCGACTTTGAAGGCACACATACCTGCAACAGAGACGCAGCACTGTGCACTGTTTACACGCTGTATACACACACGTTGTCACTTTGTACTTCAGAGTGGGCAAACTATAGAGATTTTGTGATTCAGTGGCTGTGAACCCATTGAAACCCGCAATCTGTAATCAAAATTAATTTTCCAAAAATCATGCACTTTCTGCATGTAATAAGTTGTAAAGAATTAGTTGACTCTTGATTCTTGCCAGATGCGATTGCAAGAATCAGTTTTGAAGATCTTCTCCAACATTCATCCCCAACCTAAAGGTCTGGGTATTAAAAAATAGAAGCAAGCCCTATAGACATGTGATATAATTAAGCTGGAGGATTAAAATGCTCTTGTGTGTGGCACAATTGCCAAAGTATGATGAATGGAATACAAGCAAATGATAGTTATATACACCAGGCACAAAAAGAAACTTGTCAGTTATATTCATCCTTGCTGTTCAATAACTTGATAATTTTGGATTATTCTGAAATATACATTTTGTTAATTGGACTTTTCTTTCTCATTTGACACCCTGTTCATGAACATTGAGCAAGAATTGATCAAGATATGCGCCTCCAAACTCTCAAACCCCAAAAATGAAAAGTTGCAATTTTAACGATTCAATTGTGCCTATTACACTGTGTGCTTTATTGATTGGCCCGTGGTGCTTGTGTGCAATACAACGATGCGTTCCCATTGAAAATCGTTGAAAATGCGACTTTTGATTTTGGGGTTTGAGGCTTTGGAGGCGCATATCTTGGTCAATTCTTGTTCGTTTTACATGAACAGGGTGTCAAATGAGAAAGCAAAGTCAAATTAACAAAATGTATATTTCAGAATAATCCAAAATTATCAAGTTATAGAACAGCAAGGATGAATATAACTGACAAGTTTCTTTTTGTGCCTGGTGTAGGTGAATGCATTCTTCACACATTGGAAGTACATGAGAATTTTGTTCCTTTTTCCATTGGCAGTGGGTTGACACTCCATTACGAAGAAGTGCAGGCAAAGGGAAACCAGTTACTGATCAGAAACATTACCGCAGAGGGAGACGTAGGCTCACATCAAGGCAAGAACTACAACTTGCAGGTCACATTGCCTGGCTTTGATGAGCCTTCACAGAGCCTCAAGATCAGACTGCAGCCAGGTATGTTGTCATTAAATGCATTGTAGCCAGTGTGTGGTTTGTTGTATTGTTTACCGCATACAACATCTTACTGCACTAATTTCTGATGAGCTGGGGTAAATTTATTGGTCGTTTGGTCAATGAGTGAAGGTTTAGGACATATGTGGTGCGATCAAGCAAAACAAGTCATTTGTCAAGCAAAATCAAAATTCAGTCATGTTGCAGAGTGATTCATTAGAAATTAAAAATGATGCACACACGGCCCACACATCCACATATTTTTAATATAATGAAGGCAGCCAAAGTTGTATAAAATATGCAGACGGCGCATTGGGTGCAGAGTTGTTAATTAGAAGTTAATAACTGCGCATCGGTTATTTCTGGATTTGGATGCTGTACTCCGATTAAGCAGGAAACTGGCCTACATCACATCAGAGGTTAATGACCTTTTTGGAGGGCATTGTGAAATATCTAAACATTTTGCCTTTGGAACCGATGAATATCCTGAGGCGCATAGTGATATTCCGATTTCCAAAGCAAAATGTTTAGATTTTTCACAATGCCCGACATATTGCCAATGCAAAGTTATTAGTAACCTCCATGCATGCCATATTGTGCATTGAACAAACTGCGCGCACGCTGGCCACCATATTTAGATTGCGCGCTATCATATTTACATAAGTTATGATACGCACTTTTGTTATTGGTCATCCTGTCTTGGCCTATTTGATTTTTGGAAAGGGAAAATGTGAAAACTGTTTATTTTTACAAAGTTTTGAGGAAAATTTATACACGCTTAGAATTCAGTATTTTGGAGTTAAATATTGCTGTTTTATTCTGTAGTTATATTGCTGATATCAACAGAAAAATCTTTTTGTAAGGCTCAGTGGCAATGATTAACTCATGAAATAGTCATTTGAATTATATAATCTTTAGCTTGTTTTCGTTAAGCTGCCCGAGCGAGGTAAACCATGCACTCACCGGACGCGAGTTGTCAAACGGTGATAAACAACGATGAAACATGATTGAATCCCTAATTTGATGTTTTCTCAACAGGTCCAGCTCACTCCATCCGTGTACCTTTATTTGATGATGACCAGGTGTCAGTGGTCAATGGCAAGTCCCTAGAGATTGATGTGGAAGTGTTGGACAAAGGAGGCAATGTGGCTGCTCAACCAAAACTACATGTAGTCTGCAAGGTGATTATATCCATGCTTGTTATTAACAATAGAGAGTAGACATTGAAATATGTGCGATGTTTGAGACTGGTCCTAGCATGTCTCCATACTGAGCGAGCATTTAAATACAAAATAATATGATATTCCTGAATAGTTATAGTCGGCCTATTTTCATTAATTTTTTAAAAACTAGATAAAAATATCTGAGACACGTTTGTTTATTTTTTTATAAATTTAGACCAACTTTAAGAAATTTACACCCAAATTGGTAACAAAATGCTAAATGTTGACCCAAAATCATAAAAAAGCTTGATTTTGGCCCAAATTTAAGTTGATCAACATTCCAAAAAATAAAAAACAGGGCTTAGATATTTTTTCTAGTTATTCAAAATCAATAAAGAATTTTCAGTTTTGGGGGATTTTCTCCAAAAATAAGAATTTTTGTCCAAATTTGACCTCACAGATGAATTCATCAAGTCTTTGCCATTCTAAATATGTATACTTTTATATATTTTATACCAATAATTCAGCAGTTATGAGGCTCAAAAGCTTCCATTATTATGTTTTGATGAGTCCAAGTGTGTGAAAATATTGAATCCAAAACATAATAATGATAAAATTGGATGCTTTACGCCCAATATTTATTGGTCTTGCTATGAGTTTTAAAATATTGGACACAACTACGTCTAGTCCAATATTTTAAAACTCGTAGCTCGACCAATAAATATGGGCTCAATCGATCAATTTTATATCATAATTCCAGGGTTAAGACCACCCTTAATCTGTGATGTTGTAAGGCCCGCCGATTACGTAGTAGATAAAGGGTGAGAAACAGACCATTACCATAGATAATCGGTGTCTTGTTGAGGTATGGTGAGCATGTTAGTCGCTCGAAGGCGAGACCCAAGGGTCGAGCCTTCCGAGCGACTCAACATGCTAACCATACCTCAACAAGACATCGATTATCTATGGTAATGGTCTGTTTTGAACCGCTTATCTTACATATCTGGTGAGCCAAAATAAACAAATTTGTTGTTATGGTTTATTCATTTTCCAAAAGACAAACTGGAAAAGCTGATATGATTATCTTGTGTAAGTTTAGGGTTTTCAAAAATAAAAACACACCGAGACAGTGTAATATTCTTCCCGTGTGTCCTGCATTTGAGTCTACGAGTCTTATCTAGTGTCAATTGAAAGTGATTTAATCAAATCAATACAGCATTGATTTTAACCGGAGATTCTATTCAATTCACTTGTGGTCATGTCCCACTCGATTATACATATTCGTAATATTAATAATGAATATGTAAATAGTTCAAAGGTCAAAGTGGGTGTGTTTTACCTAGACATGGCGGTAACTCATTTAACACCATAGAATTTATATTTATCTTTAATATACTTATAGAACAAATGTCCTGAACCTAATCAACGCATATTCCTGGGTACCTTCCTCGACCTTTTTTGGTTGGGGTTAGGCCGCAGATTGTTGTAGTTTTTCTACATCTAGTCTTGTGGCCTGTAATGTACTGCATTTTAGGTGCAAATATCCTTGGTTGAACTTAAGTTGTAAGACCTCATGGCTCTTGTTTTGTTACCTACTTTGTCGGAATCTGCGTTAGTTGGGAGAGGGGGGACAAAGGTAGATTGACATCCTCGTTCTAATTATACAGGCTTTAAGACATAATACAAACTAATTTGCATTATTCAATAAAGGTGTTCTTGGTGTCATTCAATAATAATTTATGCTGATCGTGTAAAATATATTAAACTTTGATGCATTTTAAGTTTGTTGAAATGTCAAAAAGTCAAATAATGTGGCCAGTGTTTCTAAATATGAACATGTACTTCTCTTGTTCAAAATTTATTGACCTGACCAAGATTATCTTGACCTGACCAAGATTATCTTGACCTGTCCAGATTATTCTTGACCTGTCCAGATTATTCTTGACCTGTCCACATTACTTGATATAATTGACAGTTGACCAGACTTTGAACAAAAGAAATACAATAGATAATGGAACAAAAGAAGAGGGCTAGACGTATATGAGCTGATAAAACTATAGGGCAGATTTTGTTGGCCTTAACTCAAAAAGTTTGAAAATGGTGTTTTTCATCTTTTACATCTGAACTCTTCCCATGTATTTTCATAGACATTAACATTGTTTTAATAAGTTTCTCTGTGCTATAATTTCCCTAAACAACTTTTTTTTTATTCTCTGTTGATTAGTTCTCTGGAGCCTCTGGCTTGCCAACTTACAAAGGAGATTGTAGTAACACTGGGAAGGCTACACTGACGGGTAATTCCATCAATGTGAAGAATATCAAGAAAGCACAGAAAGTTAATGCATCGGTAGAACTTGTGGTAAGTAGATAAGTAATAAGTAAATCGTCAGATTTATTGATCGTCCTGCGCTGTGACCCAACCTCGGAGTGATGATCTTTATAGTGTGCTGCCAGACCCACAATTTACAGAAAGATGCTAAACCATGGTGGCCCAAATCATTCAATAAACCATGCCAGGGGTGCACAATAATTCAAGTTTAGCGTAAACCCCTTATCAACCTACACAAACTATAGCAGCCAGAATCAGCTCCCCTGGTTTGGTACGGATAGACCAGGATAATTAGAAGGATATTCCATGTCCAAAGGAATTTCTAGCTTTCCACAATAATAAATCATTATATGTGTTCTTTTTGGAAAGCGCTGTGCTCCTTGGAGGGCCTTATAAATGCTTGGTTGTATTGTATTGTATTTCCCCACAAGAACAGAAATAGACACTGGGGGGCTTAAACTCATGCTGTTACGTACCCGAGTCAAGCGCCTTACCGATTGAGCCAACTGTCAATTGTCTCAAATGTGACATGATCAAGAGGAATATTGTTTTCAGCCATTGATAAATTGCTCTTATAACTTGGTAACCAGATGTCCAATTTTGATGGGGTTTGCATCAAAATGTAGCATTCATGAACTGCCAGAAAATGATGTAAAAAACTTCTTATTGAAAATTGCCGTCATGTGAATCATCCCCCTTGATCATGTCACAAATATGTATGTGTGTTGGTGCATGTATACTACATGTCTTGTTGGGACATATTTAAATTGTATATCACCGTTATGGTGATATTATTCCATTGTCTTAGCTCCGGTAGTTAGTACAAGCGTTTCATTTGTACAGTTGAAATAAATAATAGTTTTTCATTTTTGAGAAGAACAGTTCAGTAAGAAAGCTTAAGTTAAGATTTTGTTGAGGAGAGATAACTGTCAGATAGATATTCTTAGACGTGATTTTTTGTCCATTTCACAAACGATTGTCATTGAAGTTAACTGTTTGGTCAATCACAGGAAAATGTTATCATATATATCATAGGGGCATATACAGAAAAAAGAAACACATCAAAGATTATCACATGTGTGTACATATACCTAAAAAAGACACAAATCGAAAACAAAAATAATTCCTGCTTAGAGGTTTATGACTAGATTTGATTTTGTTGATTTTAATGACAAATATGCACACACTGTTTCATTTTTTCCAGAACAATACATGACCACAAAGGGGAAGTGCATTATGATGGAGACAAATACAAATGCATTGATATTTGTAATTTGAATCTCAACAAAATCATATCTAGTCTTTAATTTCATTCATTAATATCATAAAAATGTATTTTGTTTTCCTTTTAACATGTTCAAATAAGCTGGTAACTGTTTTATAAAAATCATTGCATGGAACACACTTAATCAAAAGTTAGCTGCAATATTGGTTCATTACCTCATGACTATTACTACCATTTATTAACCCTATGAGAACTACCTGCCTATTGGTCAAAAAGAAGTTTTCATTATCAATTGGACCAATCAGCAACATTGTTAGAATAATTTCACCACCCAGAAAAATTGGGGTGAATTATTTGCAAAGCTCCATTCTGATTGGTGATTAAAGTGAATATATCACATAATTGACCAATCAGAGGCAATGTTAGATTGGCAGGTAGTGCTCAGGGGGTTTATGTCCTTTATTCAATTGGTGTATACAGGGTTTTGCTAGTGTCAAGTCAGTGGAGAAAGCCATCTCAGTGATACCAAACACAGAGCCACGCTACTGGGATGTCTACTTCAACAACAAAGAGGGCAAGCAGGAGAAACTGTTACCTCAACAGAATGTAGCATGGACAGCAGGAGACCATATAACTGGTCTAGGTAGGCTTGCTTACTTGCATGGCTGAGTGTAAGGTATATCAAATGGAAAATCAGTAGAAATATGGAACCATATAGGTCCGCATGCACAAAACAACTTAGACCAGATGAATTTAAGTTCTTACTTCAACACTACACTAGGAGTGCGCTAGTATCCCCTAAAGACAAGACAGAACCCTTTAGACAGTCTGGGATCGTATATGAAATAATCTGCGCTGACTGTGATGCTAGTTACATTGGTGAATCTGCCAGGAAGCTTGAGAAAATGCTTAGCGAACACAAGTCTACTGCTGGCAGCTCCATATCAGCAGTCCGGGAACATGTTTTAAGATCAAAAGGTCACCATATGGATTGAGAAAAAGTCAAGGTGCTCGAACAGGAACAAAAAGAATATTCCCGGAGAGTTCTTGAAGCCATCCACATGATTATGTTCTTTATATGTGACCTACTAGGCTGCTACCACGAATTAAACCTAAAGTCGCAAGTTGGTAGTTTCAAGACATCGTAGCTGACAGAGTTGATGTACTTTGTTTGCTGTGCACCTGTACAAGCCAGTAGTATTATCCGTCATGAATGGCATATTGTGCCCCATTCACAAGGGACATGCAGACATACTACTGGCTTGAACAGGTGCGCGACAAGCAAATAACACCAAAGTAGTAGCCAGGGTGTCTCAAAACTACCAACTTGCGATTTACGCTAATTTTGTGTTAGCAAGTCATAAATTTGACTAGTTATATTTGCCTATATCTCAAAATGAGAAAAATGGATATGTCACTTTTTGTATCTGAACTCGTCAAATTATTAAAGATTCAAGGTGCAGATGTACAAAAGAATTTTAGAAAAAAATAAAGTAGCAAAACAGTACAATGTATCAGTAACTCTGTACTTACCTGATGTAAATATGTTATTCGTTTTATTTCAGTGTTTGTACTGTTTGACGAGGCTCAAAGACAGCTGGAGGTCAAACCTGATGTAGCTGACAAGATCATGGTCAGCTGGAATCCTAAGAATAACCGTGAGAAGCTACTACAGCGGAAGCTGCCCGATATCAAGGTTCCCAATAATGTGTCGGACAACAAGGAATGTGTGGTGAGATTAGCCGATGGGTACGGCTTGGAGTTTGACTTCACTGTCAAGTAAGATGTGATATTTGAAACCAAGTGTAAAGAGGAGGGGATTGAAGGGGCAAAAATATTAAGCTCAATGCATATAAGTTTAAGAATGATGCTGTAATATAGCACAACTTTTAGGTGTTTGTGCTTGATTCAATAAGATAAAGTATTGTTGAACAAATTCAACAGGATCAGTGGAGTCGGTAAATAAGTTTGTTGTATCTGATCCAGAAAATGCATATGTGTACGTTTCAGCAAAGACTGTTGCATTTGTCAACACTTGATGAGTGATTGCTACTGGCAACCGACACTAGATATATCTCCAGCACAGGTTGTGGTGTTGCCAGTTGATTTGCCAGATGAATTGTTATTGTTTGGTAGTAATTTCTTGAAAAATTGTTTTTGTTGAACCAAGAAGATTCACCAAACTACATTCTTCTTTTTCTATGTAACAGTGAGTTAGTGAATCAACCTATGGTTGTGTAACATGTTCATATCTCAGTTTGTATATATTTTCACCCCAATACAGACCAGAAGCTGGTGAACCAAACCATATCAAATGCACTTGCCAAGGTATCAAGAGAGTGAGACTGGGGGAGAGTCTAGAATCAGATATCACTGTCAGTGTGACGGACAAATATGGCAATGTTATCAACAAGGTAAGTTGCATATAATTTTGAACACCATTCATGCATGGCCTACACAAGCTTAAGGTTTAAGATTTAAGTTGATGAAGCATTAGCATGTTGTGTGTTTGGGAAATGTACATCAGTTTTGAAATTGCAGATGACTGCTTACTAACCGTTTCTGTGCTCATTTGCCTGTGTAAAGTGCCAAATACAATTTGGTTTATTGTTATCATGGACCTCATTGATCAACATTGCATATACCTTTTCGATTCAGGATTTTTTATGTACACTCCCATATTTGTTCACTTTTCAGTTGCCTCATGGAGCTCTTAGCGACCTAGAAGTCACAGGTGTCGGACTCAACACAAAGCTACTGCAGAAGAAGGTTGTCAAGGATACTGGGTTTGTCCTTCGCAACATCCGCTTTGATGATGTCACCATTGGAACTCAAGAGCTGTGTGTGAAATACCTGGAGTTTACCGACTACCTCAAAGTACACATAATGGCCGGACCACCGTCTAAGCTGGAATATGTGAATATAGATCCAGCGCAGGTGAGTTAGTGGTATGATAAATTCACTTCGTTACGTGTTTAGAAGGGAATTGTTATCTCTTCGTAAGTGTGAGATCGATCAGTTAGTGTTATGCAAATGGGGTAGTGATGCGAGAAGTTTTTGTGTTGGAGTAATTTGGGTGTATCAGTCATTCGCGGTCACCACGCCACACGATTCATTTCATTCATTCGGTTCTCCATACATTTCCCGTTTGAATTTTTATATAACACTTTCAATATTTCTTCAATGGAAGAAGATAGCTCTATTTCAGGCCAAAGCAGTGCTGGTGTTCCACTCCCCCAACTGGGAACTTGGATATTAATCAGATATCGGCTATCCTTGATACCAAACTATCCAAATTAAAGAGGGAGATCACGGAAGAGTCGGCTTTCCAATTGACTTCCGTTGTGAAAAAAGAGACTGAATCCTGTACAATTTAAGAAACAGGGGTGCCAGCAGCAGTATCAGCACAATGAACAAGTGAAGGAGAAACTAGAAGAGGCAATAAGCATCGATGCAGGCAAATTTCAAAAGGCTAAAGAAGTTTTGGCAGAAGGTATAAACAATACCAATGTCTTCAAAGATCGGCGGAAGCACGGGCCAGCAATGGCAGGGAGGAAATAAAGCATAGTGATAAGATAAGTACATGTATTTTTGACGAGTTTGAAATCGAAAAGAATTATGAGTATGAAGCGAAATTAAATTCGAATTCTCTGGAGTTGCAGGCCGTTTGCGCGCTGTAAACAATACTGGTTCGATAATTTTAATCCTCCATTGTTTGTCATTGATATCCTTAATAAGGGTTATGTAATTCCATTCACAAGTCTTCCGCCACCAGCGTATCTCAAGAATAATCGATCAAGTTTGGATCATCCGGATTTCGTCACCGAGGCCATTTCAAAGTTGTTAGAGGCAGGTAGTATTAAAGAGCACGATTCACCCCTTTCGTTGTAAACCCCTCACAGTTTCTGAGGGCAAAAACTCAGATTGGTTTTGGACTTGAGACACGTAAACCAATATACATTCGTGTCCAAATTCAAGTATGAAGGTATCTCTACTTTGGCTGACATGTTTTCTAAAGATTTTTATTTTTCACCTTTGATCTTGAAAGCGGGTACCATCATATTGATATTTTTGATCTCCTCCTAATGTTTGTGTGTTTTAGTTGGATGTATGGCAATCGTGTCCGTTATTATCCGTTTTCCGTTCTCCCGTTCGGGTTAAACACAGCTAGTCATTGTTTCACTAAAACGCTCCGACCTTTTGGTTACAAGATGGCGTTCCAGGGGGCATTGTTCTATTTTGTATATTGACGACGGCATCTCAGGTCACGCCGACAAGATTTCAGCTCTTGCGGCAAGCCATATCGTGCAAAAAGACCTAGCTTTATCTGGTCTTAAAGTAAGTGTGTCAAAAAGTGATTTTGTACCTAAACAATCAGGAGTATGGTTGGGTTTGTTGATCGATACCATTTCTATGCAGTTCAGTTTGCCCGGTAACAAGTTGGCAAAAACACAAAATGCCATTGCCGATTGTCTGAATAAGCGTTCACAATGTATTCCCGTTCGAGACATTGCCCGTATCGCAGGTTTTATTATCTCTGCATCCGCCGCTATCGGTCGTTTGACAAGATTGTTTTCTAGACATTTGTACAGATTGATCGAAACTCGCAATTCATGGTCAAGTAAGGTTTTTCTTTCTGAAGGTGCTATCAGAGAATTACAATTTTGGTGCAAAAATATAGCACGCGTGAATGGTCAGCCTATAAAACCCATTTTTTGTGCAACAGCCGCAGTGTATTCCGGCGCAAGTGATTCGGGTTTTGGGGGTTTTCAGTTCAGCTGGTCGATTCAGTGTGTTCGGGATTATGGTCCGAGGCGAAAGTCGTGAAAGTTCAACAAGTCGTGAACTCAGAGCCATTTTGTATGTACTCCGCTCATTAGGACCAAAACTATCGGGTAAAAAGTTGAAGTGGTTTACCGATAGCCAGAACGCTTGTCGTATTATTTCCGTGGGTAGTACAAACCCCAATTTACACGATTTAAGTATCAATGTGTTCCATTGTTGTCTACAGTTTGACATTATTATTGAGCCCGAATGGCTCCCGCGTGATCTCAATATACGAGCAGGCGAGTTAAGTAGGATCATTGATCCGGATGATTGGTCTTTGAATCGCAGTGTTTTCGCATTTTTGGACAATCAATTTGGTCCACACACCATTGATAGATTTGCATCATATTACAACGCGCAAATCCCTCGTTTCAATTCAAGATATTGGAATCCTGGTTGTGTAGCGGCTGACTGTTTTACGCAGAATTGGGTTCACGAGAACAATTGGGTCTGCCCTCCCGTTTCTATGATTTTGATTGCAGTGAAGCACATGATGAAATGCAAAGCATATGGAACTGTTATAGTTCCAGAATGGCCATCTGCACCATTTTGGCCCGTCCTTTCACCAAAATTGGGTTCTTTGAAGAAATATTTGGTGACTCACGTGATTTTGCCAAATTTGCAAGATTTGTGTAAGCCAGGTCGAGGGCAGTGCATTGCTTACAAAAAAGGAAAGCGTTTATTTGAAAACGCTTTGCCGTTCAACTTGATTGCCATGAGGTTCGATTTCAGAAAAGCATAAAAATAATAATAATATTGTATCTAAGTGAAAATGCGCACATGCATCCGAGTTGTTGGTAATCCATGAGTGATTTTGTATTGTTTGTAGTCCTTGAATAATCCATGAGTGATTTTGTATTTGCAGTCCTTGAGAGTCCATGAGAGACTTAACAATGACATGAATTAATTTGATAAGCGATGTAATAAAGAGCTGTTGCAATCCATGATGGATTTTTTACATAGTCCATGAGAGATTAGTTGATCCAGTCTATGAAAGACTATGCAGTAATCAAAATATTTTTGACAGTTCACCAGTCCTTGATGATATAATCATCATTATCAATTTATATTGAGAGAAAGAGCATGTAAATCGTATCCATGAGTGATTTTGTATTGTTCGCAGTCCTTGAGAGACTTAAGAATCAGTCCATGAGAGACTTATCAATGACATGAATTAATTTGATAAACGATGTAATAAAGAGCTGTTGCAATCCATGATGGATTTTTTACATAGTCCATGAGAGATTATTTTGATCCAGTCTATGAAAGACTATGCAGTAATCGAAATATTTTTGACAGTTCACCAGTCCTTGATTATATAATCATCATTATCAATTTATATTGAGAGAAAGAGCATGTAAATCGTAATTTAATGTCAGCGTTATAGTCCACGAGCGACAGAAGATAAATAAACCAATTTCATGAGGAGTATGTAATTTATATGTCAATGATATCAAATTCAGAATTTTTTGACTTAATTAAGATGTTTTGTCAATTCTTCGCATATGATCCTGATTATGTATTTTGAATCAAAAAACATTTGTATCAGAATTTGTCAATTCTTTCGTATTTTGCAATAAGATGACAGTTTCTATTGCAATATTTCGTTTTTTACTCACGGCCACCTCATTTAATTATTCAGATGTACTGGACAGTGGAGTCTGGAGCGAGTTTTCATCTGATACTAACATTAGCAACAACGAATATCTCTCTGGTTTAGTTTCGTCTCTTCAAGACACTGCGTTGGCTTCAAAAGCCGGGTCTACTACGGACAAATATCGCGGAGGCTGGAAGCGGTGGAAGTCTTTCGCACTTCAGTTTAATCTGCAAGTTTTTCCCGTCAAAGCTACTGAGTTAGCTCTATATATTGAGCATTTAAAGGCTTCGGCATCTTCTGTAGCTCCAATTGATACGGCTGTGTACAGCATAAGGTGAGCACACAATTTGGCAGGTGTACCATCTTCCACAGATGATAATTTTGTTAAATTGATCGTAGAAGGAAGTAGGCGTCAGCTTGCAAAATGTAAATCACCAAAAGAGCCTATATCTTCTGAGGTTCTAGCAAAATTGGTAGCCGATAAAGGCGATTTGAATGCCTCATTGTTTGATCTTCGTTTACTATTTATATGTCTCGTGTCTTTTGCCGGCATGCTAAGATGCGAAGAGATTATATCTTTACGTGTACGTGATATTACCTCTTTATCCGATCATATGTCTATATTTATACCAAAGAGGAAAAATGACCAATTAAGGCAAGGGCATTCAGTTTATATCGCCAGATCAGGCAATCCTACTTGCCCAGTTGTTATGGCGGAGCGTTTCATCGAAATGTTGGGAATCGCAGATAAGTCGTCACATCCGGTAGTTTGCGGATTTCGTCGTTCAAAACGTCAAGGTTTGAAACCCACAACAAAAGCGATTTCATATACTACTGCGATAGATTTGATCCTATCTGGTTTATCTCCTTACGTCAGAGATCCTACCACTCTGGGTACTCATAGTTTAAGAGCAGGGGGCGCAACCGAAGCCGCCTCTACGGGTTCGGTAAACGAAAGATGTATTACTAGGCAAGGAGGATGGAAATCTTCGATATCCAAGGACATGTACATTAAGGACTCAATGTCAAGTAAATTATCTGTGTCACGTGCGATGAAGCTTTAAGTGTCATATTTCATGATCGTTAAATTTGAGGCGTAAATCGTCTAATTTTTGGTAAATCTATCCCGTTTAACACCCCTTTCCGAACTTTTTTTCTCGCGAGATAGCTTGCGTGTGTGGCCGCACCTATACCATGATTAAAACATGTAACTTTAATGAACAAAACAAGAATCATTTAGACTGGTGTGTTTTATTGGTTTTCGGGTGGGTATGTATGCATTCGGGGCTGAGATGAGATTGATAAATTCACTTCGTTCACGTGTTTAGAAGGAATTGTTATCTCTTCGTAAGTGTGAGATCGATCAGTTAGTGTTATGCAAATGGGGTAGTGATGCGAGAAGTTTTTGTGTTGGAGTAATTTGGGTGTATCAGTCATTCGCGGTCACCACGCCACACGATTCATTTTTTTCCGGGTCCTATATATATACATGTATATCATGCAGTTCATAATTTGTAATAATTAGATTAGGAGATATATTTTGCTCTTGTTCGCTCGTTATTGTCAAAAATAATGAATTTTCTAAATTAGTGATTGACCTTGGAGCATTCCAAAATGTTAAATCGTTCTGTTACCGCTTGGTCGCCATCGGGGCGGATAGGAATTTCCAGAGTATTTCCCTGATTTGTTCAGGTTTTCTCTCTGTTTTCGCCTATCCCAAGGTCGTTTGAGTTTTGCCATTGGTTTCATTGCATGTATTATGATGCCATTATCATTCGCATCTTTTGATGATTGCAAATCTGAATATTTCATTCCACCAATTTGGGTTATTGTTCTTTTCAATCATTTTTCTCGTTCCTATACTTCTAAGTGTATACATTTGTCAAAAGGACACTCTTGGATCACGAGTCAGCCATTTATTAATTTCCAATGTTAATGTGATAAAGTTATTATTTATTTGTGTAGTGAATGGTAGATTAAGGTCATTATCTTCATGATAAACTCGTGGTTAATATAACCTGTTTCGTGTTTTATATCCTTGGACAGTTCCACTTCAGTGTCAGTTGATATGCGTTGAATTGCAGTTATTCGATCACGAAATGATCAAAAACCATGACGGTTTTCGTTTGAATATGAATCAGCAGTGGAAAGTGGAAAGTATTTAATATATTAAATATCAAAAATTCACGATTTGTTTAATTCATTTATTAATTTTTTAATATGCGAATTTGCAGCAATTATGTCAGGCAAAAGGATTTGTTAAAGTGAGTATATTATTTAACAGTTTATGTAGAATTTCAACAATGTCAATGATAATGTATAATGTCAACGTTAATAATAAGAATAATGTTAATTATAATTATAATAATAATTGTATTGTATTGTATATTAGATATTATATGATGTAGAGCGAGATAGCTTGCGTGTGTGGCCGCACCTATACCATGATTAAAACATGTAACTTTAATGAACAAAACAAGAATCATTTAGACTGGTGTGTTTTATTGGTTTTCGGGTGGGTATGTATGCATTCGGGGCTGAGATGAGATCTGTAGTATGTATGTACCGTAAAAACTTAGTTAGCATATGTATATATATGATTTGTAGAATGAACGTTTTGCAAAACATCAAAGTGTTATTTTTCAATAATATATTGATTTTGATAATTAAAATCAATTTTTTTTGGCTGCTTCGACCAACAATAGATCGTGTAGCCTTAATGTGAACACAGTATGATAAAATCTAACCATCCACCTTTAACAAAATGAGCATCATTTGATTAAAAAAGAAAGAAAGAGCTCATAATGAGTTCTGGTGGTGACTGATTTATTTCCCAAATGTGAAGCGTGGTTGAAAGATGTTATTTCACCCCTTAATTATTTCCATGTTTTCTTCCTTTCTAGCCTGTGTCAGTTCTGAATGGTGGTCAGTTTGAGGATGACATTGTGTTACAGTTGCATGATAATTCTGGACACCCTACTAGCGAAGGCAATGCAAGAATAACAGTGGTCAAGGATCACAATCTACAGGTAAGATATACCTCTTCTTGGTGTGACATCCTGGGACACACAACACACAGTCTACAAGCTTTTTTTTTTTCAGATTTTTCAGATTTTGTTTCTGTCAACTACAGTCTTGGTGTCCCTGCTGTTTAGAATAATGCAGTTTTTGGTATTTCCAAATGGAGAGGGTATGTAGCATAAGTAGTTCCAGGTGGGGTCATCCCCGGTTTTTGGAACACACCAGTTGGTGGGAAAACCAATAAAAAGTCTCCAATAGTCAATAAAAACAACGCAAAATATGAGACCTATGTGCATTTGAAACACACTATTGAATACTGTTGTTAATTATGAATTGGACTGGTTCTTTCTGAAGCATGAAAGCCATATTATAAAATCACTTAGCTCTTTAATACTAAAATGATACCTATGTATATAAAATGGTGTATCAAACGAGAGTGTCAAGCAGTGGTTTTTAATCACAATATTGTATCAAAATATTGAAAAGATTGGTCTGTACATCCCTCGTAAGTCAGGCAAAGCATTTATACCATTGTCATTATTTTTGTTTTTGTTTTCAGCTTCCAAGCATGGCATTGCATGCCAAGGCAGATAATGCTGGCAAGGTGAATTTTGGCAAGCCGATTATCAGTGCTCCAAAGTAGGTATAATTTCTGTGCCATTAATTACAATCTTATAATATTTTGGATATGAAATAAAGTTCTTGTATTGTCAAAAATTTAACATACATTTAGTTATGTGCCAGTCAAAATCATTATTAATGGCCAGTTACTTGGCATTTGTAAGTTGTATAATAAGTTACAAAATCATGATAATACACTTTGCCATTAAAGTTGTTAATTAAGTCACTGATTACTGGATTATGCTCTGCTGGATGCACAAGTATACCATAGAATTTGTTTTGTGATTGTTATAATCATGATCCAGAACAAGGTAATTAGTAACAACGAGACTGATAAAACCTAACACTTTCATTTGTAAATTTGTGATTTTTGGTCCACACAACGATGTGTTTTTGAGGCTTTATGTTATGGCACAGGTGGGGGGGGTTGGTTGTCCGGGCTGAAGCAAATCATGAGTCCACTCTGTAGCCTATAGTTTGTGTCATGTTTATGTATATTAAAGACCTTATTTGTATATTCTTTGTTTTTGCAAACCCTTATTAGTTACAAACCTTTGTTGTTGGGGCCACCTTAATTACGAACCACGCAAACCTTGTTCATGTTCTATTAAACGATTCCAAATCACAAGATGGTTTGTGTTTATGAATTGATTTGCCATATGCATAAAGACATCATTATACTCTTTGCTAACAAGCCCAAATTTATTTATTTTTATCCGCAGGGGTATCTACAAGCTGGCATTCAAGGCAATAGTTGGGAAGTTAACATTCACCAGTACACCCCTCACTGTACAGGTGCAGCCAGACCCTAGCAAACCTGTAAAGGTACATGTGACGTATAGCAAGTCAAGGTCTTACACGGCAGGGGATGTTCTTCCGGGTGAGTTTTGTTTATTGAATTATTGAACCAGAGGAGTACATGGTGTATAACAGGGATCAGCAGGGTCCAGCAGGCATAGTATGATAGTAGTAGTGGCATACAGGGCAAAATTTCCAGGAAGGGGCAAAAGTAAAAAAATAAATTGTACACCTGCATGACCCATTACCACAATGACTACTAAAAACTAGGACAACACCACATGAAAATTTGCATATTATGGCTATATTAGACCAATGAAGTTGAATTTGGCTTCTATAGATATTTGTTTGTTTGTTTCCAAATAGAGCATGTGTTCCATACTTCCCACTTTGCAACTTTGGCATGTGCCGTGGCTTATTAAGTAAAACAATTATGTCGCAATTTGATTTAAAAAATCAATTTGTAACATAAAATTCAATCTTTATCTGAAATTATGTAAAAAAATCAGCTTAATAAATAGCCCAAATACTTGTTTATTGGGATATTTCTCAATTGTATCGCATTTCAAATGTCAAATATTAGGCTAATTTTTGGAAAGAAGGGCCACAAACATGTATAAGGGTCTCTCATGCTGAAAGACTTTTACAAATATTAATAGTATTTCATTCTATGCATTCTGATTTTTGCTAAACACATTTACTATTCTGTTTTATAACCAGTTAGGCCCCCCCCAAAAAAAATTTGTCTCATGTCCCATGGGAGTTTGAAATCTAATGTGGTATGCAGTTTTTTATTTTATCAATAAAGCAGGTGTTCAGGGGAATTACCCCCTTGAAAACTCACCGGTTTGGGCCCATTATATTTGCTTGTGGCAATTTGTCTTCATTTTTTGAAAATGAAATAAAAATTGTGAAATAAGATTTTATTTTTGAACGTTTTCATCATCAGAAATCCAATGCCCGCGGGGGACATGAGACAAACCTTTTTTTTTTTTTGCCTTATCAAAATGAACATCATATAGTAACATTAAGAGCAATATCTTAGGCTATACAATACTCAAGATTTTGAATGCTTAGACTTGAATTTTGTGACTGCGATTGTAAGACAAAATTGTATGTTTAATTGCCAAGTATACATGTATACAAATTTTACTATTGGTGCCAGTTAGGTCCACCTAAAGGATTAAGATAGAGGCCATCAGCCTTTCGCCATCTTGTGGGTACAAATGATACGCGTGTTCATGCGTCTGACACTACGCGCAGGGCGCAGCTTGCCACGCAGCTGTTGTCACACATCATCACGCATGGAGATCGAAAGACCATCGCAGCGTGTACCTACAAGATGGTGGCATATGACGTCACGCTGACGGCCTCTATTGGGCTATGTTTCATTTCGTCGGTCGCAACACATAGTGGCGTAGAGTGATTTACCAAATTTTCCATTTCACATAGTGGCGTATAGGTTTAGAGCTAGCTATATCCTATCATAGGTATTCATTGTTAACTATTAAAGATACATTTTAATAGTTTGAACCTTAAACTTCAATTTCAAATGGAATAGGACCACTGAGAGATAAAACAGTGGAGGAATATCGACTCCATTATTAGTAGCATATCCTTCAAAAACGTTTTGCTCGGAAACGTATTTTGTCCTTCACGCACGTCACTATGTGTTGCGATCGCCGAAAACAGGTTAATTTCTTAATTCTAAAAAATGTGCTGTATTTTCTGGAAGCGTGAGTAGTTCTTAAAAGTTGATAACTAATACATCTTTCCATTCTCATAGATTTTGATGTGTATGTGGAGGCCGAAGATGGCAGCACTATCATGAAGCTGCCATTTAAGAATGTGTTGATGAGACTATGGGAGGTAGTGATTCAGTAATAAAGCCACCTAGTAGTGCATTCTCATTTGTACCAGACAATAAGAAGGCGAGAGATGACACACCAGGTCACTTCTACTTCAGGTAAGATCATGGCGCTCTCTCACTGTGTGCAGTTATCACTTACCATAAAAACTTGATAGTTAGCATATGTGCTTACTATCGAGCGCTTTTAAAACATGCAAACATGAAGTGCCCCATCCACAAAAGTGTAAAGGGTTTTGAGCAAATTATCGATACACATAGTTATATACGAACAAGTTAAGCTGCAGATTTGTGTCTCAACCCCATTAGCTCAGTTAGTAAAGCGCCATACTTTTGTACAATTTTGTGTTTTCAAAAGCGCTCGATAGTAAGCACATATGCTAACTATCGAGTTTTGATGGTATATTATATCACTTGTTTTGTGCACACCTGTATGCGATGTCCTTTAGCATGTGTATGCCAGTCCTTGGGGCGAACACTCCCGATTTGAAGCTGCGACCATTGAAATGACTTGCCACAGCAAAAACATGGTATTTTGTGCAGCAATACTCATTAACAATGAGGTGCATGTATGCACTGTATTTGAAGGTGTGAGAAAGTTTTGTTTGATTAAAACTGCAGAACCCAGTGTTGACTATAGGTTTGTCCTTGTTCTATGATTTCAGGCAAAGAAGAATCCCAGAGAAGGCGTCTCCTCATAACATTGTCTTCCAAGTATCAGGAGATAACCAGCAAGTGCTCTATAGCAATATCGTAAGTAGCCAATTCTACCCACTTTAAAATCCACACTACCCCTGTGGAAGATTTAGCTATAGTCTTCCACAGTGGAAGTATGAATTTCAAATAGAATAGATAATTGGGTAAATTTTACATTTAAAATACTCACTCCAGTTTTGGAAGATATTGGGAAAGCCATTATACAGGGGGAGTATAGGTTTCAAAATGACTAACCCTGACCAATTATATTTGAAAAACATACTCCCCTGTGGAAGGTATTTTCAAAATCTTCCACAGAGGTAGTGTGGATTTTAACTGGAATAGCCCAATGTTTGCATGCATGAATATTTTGGGAGTGACACAGATTCACAAAAGTTTCATCCTTTCATAAATTTTTTTTTTACTTTAAGAAAATGGGTAAGTTTTGCAAACAAATTACATGCTGCAAAAATGATTCAGCATCATGAGAACAGAAAAGAAAGCATGCAGATCTGGATTGTCATTGTATAATCCTTTAAGTTGTTGGAGTAGTGTTCAATGTACTATATGTGCTCTTCATGTTACTCTGCATGAAAATGTTTTCATACACTCTTTGATAGCGAGAACCAATCAGCAAACGTTAGAAAACACAAAACATGCATTGATTGTGTCTAATGCACGGGCGCGCACTCTGCATACAACGCGCAGTGCTTTCGGACGCGTTCATTTTTCGTGCAAGTTGACGCATTTATATTTGCTTGTATTTTCCAACATTTTTAGTGACAATTTTGTTATAAAAATAGCAAAAACCATGGAATTTTTTCTTGTGTATGAAATTTGTTAATAAATGCGTATCACTTGTTGCTCGTGAAATTGTACAAAATAATGCACTTGTACTGAGATTTTGATGCGTCTAATGCACTCCCCTCTTCAGGGCTTGTGCATAAGAAACATCCACATTTCGGTACAAGTGCATTATTGTGTACAATTTCACTCCCAATAAGTGATAAACATTTATTAACCTATAATTAATGTGTTTAAAGTTACAGATACAAATTATCAAAATTTGGCGAATTGTGTGAAACAGTGTGTGAAAAATTAATCATATGAAATGAATGACATACACAGTGTCAAGCATACACATCCAGATTCTCATTCACGGTTTACCACCGCGGCAGATTACCTTCGCGGCTACACCTGGTGTAGCCCTGAAGCTACACCTTAATAGAGCTACTCTGAAGCTACTTCGAAGGAGCTACACCTTAGCAAACTCATAGTGGATACACCATATCAGAGCTACTTCGCTGTTACTCCATCCATTGTCTGTCTAGAAGCCAACTCCGATTGCTACACTAGTGCCAACTTCTGGATACGCCATATCGGAGCTACTCCAAAGCCACTCTTAAGAAGCTACTCTGAAGTACATCTGATAGCTGTCAGCCACGAGCCAACCCTGGAGTAACACGAAGTCAGCTCGGTGTACAACCGCAGCCAAAGCGGGTCATTGACCGGCAGCGGTAAACAACTCACTGAACAGCGTAATCGGCGGCGTACTAGTCGCGGCGTGCTTAGCTATTTTTAGCAAAGCGAGCGTTTGTTGTTTTGATTAATTGATTGACCATGTTTGCACGTTTGCATAGGGCGTCATGAATCGTTTTCAGCCACACGGAGCGAGAATCACTTGTCGATGTCACGGAGATATTTTGTTTCTGTTTAGTTGTTGTTTCCTTTGTAGAAACTTGTTCTTTGTTTAACGACAGTACGACTTCTTCTCAACTTGTTTTAAAAATAATTTCCAATCATTATTTAATTTTGTGTTTCTTGTTATGTTTTTTGTTTTGCTAAACTTGAGATGCTTGTGTGACGTTGTCGTTGTTTTTCTGTATTTTAAAGAAAGTGTGCATACTGCGGTTCGCGGTTCTACTTTCCCATGTTGTTTTGTTTATTTATCAAGTTTATCATTGGACCCACAGTTAAAATTTATTCATAATTTATAATTGAATTTCTTGTTTTCACGCTGTTTTCCTAACATTTTGCACCACATTACTTTACTGTTGCAAGTCGTAGCCTAGGCCTAGGCCTATAATATGCCTACTTGCAATACAGTTTTGATATTTTACATTTTGGCTAGGCCCTACTAGTCTTTTAAAACTTTTATTGATGTTACTCGCAGTTTTCATATTTTTTTACTTGGTTGTTATTCATCTTTTACTTTTACTTGTTTGATATGTGTTTTTACGTTTGTTTGAGTAGGCCGTACTTTGTTTGTTTTTAAACACTTTTCTTTGCTTATTATACTTGAATGATTGGTCACTTATTTATTAAAAATTAAATATTTAAATAAGTTACTAAACAATTAAAAAGTAAATAAGTAAAATATAATACACGTAAATAAATAATAAATATAAAACTAATAATAAATTTAATAAAAGCGTTAAAAAATAAATGAATAAAAGTGAGGTCCTAAAATAAATATTAGCTATAAAATGACCAATCATTCAAGTATAAATATGCAAAGAAAAATGCTTAAAACATACAAATGCAGGCCTACTCAAACAAATGAAAAAACATGTAAGCAAGCAGGTAATAAAATTAAAAACCTAAATAACAACCAAGTTAATGATAATTATTAGCATTCTATTATTGATTATTTTACATAGGCCTAGGCCTACGAGTACTATTCACTATTTTTTTATTTAGGCCTAATACACATGTTTACTTATTTACTTTCTTATTTGTGTAGTTTTTACTTGTTAAGTTAATTAGGCCTACCTATTATTTTATTTACTTGTTTATTCATTTATAAATTTATTTAGTAAGTTATTTACTTCATTAATTTTACTTGCTTATTTCTGAACTTGTTTATGTATTTGTGTAGGCCTATTCACTTGTTTACTATTTTCTATTATTAATTTATTATACTAAAACATATATTTGAAAAATAATAAAAAAGAAAGAAAGAAAGAACAAAAATCCCTAATAGGCCCTATATCCGAATAAAAGCATACAATAAAGCTAAATTGAGAAAAATAGCATTCAATCTGGCAACAGGTCATCACGCATTATTTTTACGGAGTACCTCTAGAGGTACTCCGCTATAGGCTGTCTCTACGGGAGGTACACCGTGGAAAACCGGATAGGAGTAGTCCACGGATTTTTGACTCAAGCGTTACGGTACACCGCTACAGAGTAGCCCTGGGGGTAATCCGGAGTAGCTCCAGAGTACATCCAGTGAGAAATTGGATGTGTACATAGCAGCATGTAGACTAATATTGAACTCTGTCATATTGACTTAAGCTTAAAAAGTTACCTTTTCAGAGTCTGAATAGAGCAGTGACGTACATGTAGCTTGCGACACCATCACGGCGTCTTCACAGTGACCGGAGGAGAGTAATCACTATGCTGAATGAAGACGCCGTGATGGCGTCGCAAGCTACGTCTCTGCTCTATTCAGACTCTGAAAAGGTAACTTTTTAAGCTTATGTCAAGCATACGTGTTCTTATTCAAAGCACATATTGAAAGGACAAGGTTGCATTAAAGTGAACTACTGCCCCTATATTATGTGCAATTTTAATGAAAAACAAAATGCTGGTTTTAATTTGTGGGCATTTGGTAAGAGATACATGCAAGCATATAGGATAGCCACATGTATGTGTTCATTTTTTTTCCTAATATCTTCTCTCCTTTTTGGGCTATCCCTTCATGTAATACATGAAATTAGGGTTAGATTGGGATTAGGGTTTAGGATTAGCTTACGTGAAATAATTACATGAAGGATCAACCCTTTTTTGTCACCAGTCAAGTGTCAAACAGCATTGTTTTCTAATGATAAAGTTGGTTTGTTAGCTGTCTTTTTACCATTTAATATTCCATCTTTCTCTACAACAGGTACATATCAATATTCAGGCTGGTCCACCACACCAGTTGGTAGCAGAGAATGTGCGGATGCCTACAGTGTCTAATACACAGAAATCACACAGCCGGTCTCTCATTAAAACACTCAAGCTACAACTCAAGGTATGCTACGGTTAACATTAATGTCATAACTTAAAGAGTGTAATATATGGGAAAAGGCTGGCCCACCATACCAGCTGGTAGCAGAGAATGTGCAGAATGTACGCCTGCAGTGTCTAATACACAGAAATACTCAAGCTACAACAAATGTGCTACACAAATAATCTTATTTCATAACTTTATGTAACGTTATATTATTGAACAAGTTTAAGCTGCTTATGTGGTACTTGGAAGAGAAAATATAGACCCTATTTTAGGCTTAATTTATGATTTATGGAGGAGTGGGAAGCTGCAGATTTATATAGCTCAACATAAGATCTTGGGCTCCACTGAAAGTCACTGAACACATTGCCCCAAGACACACCATAGAAACCACCGTCTGTGAGGGTCCATTAATCCCAAAAATGTACCCCGATTGCATCTGAAATGCAATAAAGCGTGTCCTACACAGAGCATTACATGTGGTTATGAATACAGTTTTCCACAACACGTGCTGTAGGATTAATAGACACTGCCAAGTAATGGGATTCTTCCAGGTTTAGCCATTTAACTGAAAAATGACAGTGTACAACTTAATATTGAGACATTGATCTTATAGCAGATGAGTAAATGAAGCCATTAATCACATTTATATTTCCATAGGTCATGTCGTTCTTGAGTTAAGGCCAATAATTGATAAAAAACAAAAGTTTTGAGCATTTTTCCCCCTCCAGAGAAAATCATGGCCAAAGAGCAGAAATGGCATCAAATCAACCCTTGGCATCACTTTTATAGAACCCATACCATTCCTCTAGTGTGTCGGCTTTATTTGTCTCAATATTTGAATGCAAACACCACTTGCTCTTGCTAACCTCCAACTCACCTTAATGTTATTATTACTATGTCATTTTGTGTTTTTATATTACAGGATAAATTCAGCAACCCAACAGGCCTGAATGTCAACGGCAAAGTGATTGCACGGTTAATGGGAGAGAATAACAAGGAAGAGGTACCCAAACTCGTAGGCCAGAAAGCTACTGCTGAATTCAGTATGAGTAAAGGGTCTGTTACTGTACAGGTAAGCATGGCCACGTAGGTTGCTACCTATTAGAGGATTTTATTTATTTATTTATTTATTTGTTTGTTTGTTTGTTTGTTTGTTTGTTTGTTTGTTTGTTTGTTTATTTATTTATTTACGCTCTCCTTATTGGGATTGAGCACTCTATTCAAAAGGTAGTCTAACTATGAATACATGTTGTTATTTATTTATTTATTTATTTATTTATTTATTTATTTTCTTATTTACTTACGCTTTCCCTTATTGGGATTGGGCAGTATGGGCACTCTATTCAAAATTTAGTCTAACTATGAATACATGTTGTTATTTATTTATTTATTTACGCTTTCTCTTATTGGGATTGGGCACTCTATTCAAAATTTAGTCTAACTATGAATACATGTTGTTATTTATTTATTTATTTATTTATTTATTTATTTATTTACGCTTTCTCTTATTGGGATTGGGCACTCTATTCAAAATTTAGTCTAACTATGAATACATGTTGTTATTTATTTATTTATTTATTTATTTATTTTTATATGCTTTCCCTTATTGGGATTGGGCATTCTATTCAAAATTTAGTCTAACTATGAATACATGTTGTTATTTATTTATTTATTTATTTATTTATTTATTTATTTATTTATTTATTTACGCTTTCTCTTATTGGGATTGGGCACTCTATTCAAAATTTAGTCTAACTATGAATTTTTTTTTTTTTTATTTATTTATTTTATTTATTTATTTATTTATTTTTTTATTTATTTATTTTTTTATTTATTTATTTATTTAAGGTTACACGAAGAAAGCGTATAAAAAGCATTATAAAAGGCGTATAAAGTTGTTCTCTAAAACCGCGTTTTCTCAGCAATCAAATATCGCAGTGAGTCAAATGTTGGTGCATGGATGTATCTTTACATTATTTTTGTGTGTTCATAAAAAAATTTAGAATCCGTTTGAAAATCCTTCGTTTAAATCATTTTACGCACCATGTTCACAAGATCAAAAACACGTTCCATGCAGTTTTTTCAAATGTTCGCTCCGTATAAAACCACGCCCGAGTGATTGTTTTCTCCTTTTTTGTATTGTACTACAAATCGATTAAAGAAATAATGTTGCCATGGGGAAGAACCAAATACAGTACCGATCAAATTTAAAAAGCCCGTTTTTGGGGAACATTTTCGAGAATCTTGTCTGAGAAAAAACTGTTTTGTGAAATTATCGATATCTTGATAACGGGCGTTAATTTAGACATCTGAATACCTACATTATTTCTCAACATTCTGCCAATTGCTATCCCATTTGATTTTCACTCCAAATTGAAGCTAGTATTGCAAAAAGCGAGGTTTTTCCTCCATCAGTTCGTTCAAAATTTCAGCGCCGACATGCGTGTTTATTCTAAGAGCCATTGTGCGGACGCGATTGTAATCAAGTAAATTACATCAAATTATAGTTACATTTCCGCTTCGAGAATAAGAAATTGCGTAAGCTGATGTATGGTCCAGTGGATAGAGCGTTGGACTGGGAATCTGTTATGAACAATTTTTGTGGGTTCGAGTCCCCATGTGGCTGAATTTTCTTTCCTTTTTTTCTCTCTTTTCTCATTTTTACTTCCTTTCTTTCCTCTTTTCTTTCTCTTTTTTTTTTCATTTTTTTTTCATTTCTTTCTTTCTTTCTTCCTTTCTTTTTCTTTCTTACTTTCTTTTTCGTTCTTTTTCTTTCTCTCTCTCTCTCTCTTTCTTTCTCTTTTCACTATTTCTTTATTCTTTCTTGCTCCTTTCTTTTTAGTTTTATTTGATTGATTAAGCTGACTGCAGTGAATCGTGATTGATTGTTTTTCACTTTATATAATTCAGAAATCTGTAGGCCTGCTATAAGTCTGTCTTTTTGAATATTCTTCCCAAATTCGATTTGCAAATAATTGCTTTTTGATATTGTTGTTGATGTTATTGTTGTACCCTATTACATTGTAATCAGGGGAATAGCAGCATTGATTTATTTCATCAAAGATATCAAGGCTATAAATTCAAAATCAACACATTTTCCAGGCCAGGGCGTAGCTTGACGAAGAGTGCCCCAATCAATTTTAAAATTTATAAAATCCTTATGAAAATTGCCGAAAATGGCTTGTACCCTCCCCCGGCATCCGACCCGGCATGTCGCCCCTCATCTAACCCCCGCCCACCCGACTCACGAGCTCCGGCACACGAGCTAAGCCAAGTTTCATGTCTTGGCCGTGGATCAATATTCTATTGTAAGTAGGCCTCACGTCCCAATACGCTTGTTCATTTTCTGCATGGCTGTTTCTGTTATGAACTTACGCCCCTCTGAAATCAAGCGCATGAAAAACTCTCGGCTAACCTTAACCTTGGGTGATCAATCAATGCACTGACATTGTTCTCCCTAGGTCCCCAGGTGAATAGAAAAAGTAATCAATTCTGTTCATTGTGATGTGACATTTATTATTATAAACCAAATTAACTGACTTCTGTAGATTTGATTTCCAATTCTAGAGAAAAGTAATACATTTTGAAAAGTATCATTTTATATCATCTTATAGAACAGGAGTCACTAAAGCTAATAATCACATTTATATTTAGTTTCAGCGTTTTATTTTTCTATAAAGAAATCAAATTACAATATTCTAAGAGATCAATAAAATGGAAGGATAGCTAGAACAAAGCTTGAGAGAACTATATTTCCATATATCTTGTGGTTCTTTAGTTAAGGGCAATGATATCTCAAAACGAAGGTGTTGGGCATTTTCCTCTGCGCGAGAAAAAATCATGCACTTGGGTCAGAAATGGCAACCCTTATAACAAACCTTGCATCTCCTCTTGTGTGTCAGCTTTTTTGTCTCAATATTTTAGTGCAAACTCCACTGGGACATACTCCTATCTCACCCTCCTTAAGTGTTTAAAAGTGCTTAATCTGGTTGGGTATTACGGGATGTTGACAACTCTTTCAGCAGAACTAACCCTGTTCCTTAAAATCTTGACATTTTCATAAGAACTGGTATCGTAGAGGAAATGTGCCACTTCCATTAATATTTCCTTTAATATCCATCATACATACCCATTCAGAGAAGTGTTGAAAGCAATGGGTTGTATACATCTTTCACACCACTTCTTATTCCAAACCCAAGAGGCCCAAGATTAATTTTAAGTATCCCTAAAAATCTTTTCATTTGGTGATGAAAATTGGAATTCTCTACAGATTTCTGCCCATTCCTTGAATTATTTATTTTGAAAAAGCTTGAAGAAATTCATCAGGTTTGTGTGATACAATTAACAGAATGTTCTTCTTGTCAAAACCAATTAATTTTACTGACCTGACAGTTTCGGCCATCTTGGTCGAATGCCATCATCGGAACGATGGTACTTCATCCTTCCTTCTGGTTGATTGGTCACCAACAGAGGCCTGTTGCAGCGCAAACCTATCCACACTTAGATTGTAACATCCCCCCAATTTTCTGTGCGGCTCCCCAAATTTCATTGGGTGAAAGAAGTTTTTTGATAACCAAACAACTAATCACCGATTTTTTTTTAGTTGAGCTCATAAGTGGTGGTTTTTTTACACTTTGTCAAAAGTTCACCAAAGCTGTGTAGTCACTGACTAGACAGAGATGCAATCACTATTATATTGATTATGTATAGTTGATTTGACTGAATCATTTATTTGATTTTTTTGGATTGATTGATTGATTGATTGATTGAAGCACATTCCCCATTTTTTTCTTCAGAATTTAGTGATCCAAGAGAACACACCAGGTAAAGATGGAGGTGAATACATACTCAGGATAGAAGTGAACAGTCAACAGCTCAAAGGCATCAAGATTGACCCCTACATTCAGCCATTCCTATTCTATAATGGTAAGGCAGATAAAAACACACCTTTAAGAGGGTACTACACCCCTGTGGTAAATTTGTGACTATTTTTTAATTTTTCTCAAAAAATAAAAACACACTGGTAACAAAAGTCATGTATATTATTGGGGCAAGGAATCCAATTACAACACTTGAATTTCAGTGACTCAAGACAAGCGGTTCAGTATATATGATAGGAAGCGAGGTACATCCTAGCGGTACCTTATTTCTTATCATAAATAACAAACCGCTTGTCTTGGGTCACTGAAATTCAGTGAAATAATTGATTCCTTGCCCCTATAATATACGTAACTTTTGCTACCACTGTGTTATTAGTTTTTGAGAAAAATGCAAAAATAGACACACATTTATGGAGGGGTGTAGTACCCCCTTAAGCTAAAAAAAGTAAGCTATACCAATTTAGCTTTTGGGAGTAATACCACTTTTTCTTCTCAACATGAAATAGTGATTTTAAAAAAGTGAATAAGTTGGATTATATTTATGGTACAAATAACAACATTGGAATTATTACACGTTACAAATAGCAACAAATATAGTGATTTAAAAAAGTAAGTATGTTGTAATATTTACAGGTTAAAAATAACAACATGAAATTGTGACTTTAAAAAGTAAATATGTTGTAATATTTACAGGTTACAAATAACAACATGAAATCGTGATTTTAAAAAGTAAATATGTTGTAATATTTACAGGTTACAAATAACAACATGAAATCGTGATTTCAAAAAGTAAATATGTTGTAATATTTACAGGCTACAAATTACAACATGAAATTGTGATTTTAAAAAGTAAATATGTTGTAATATTTACAGGTTACTAAATAAAAACAAAAATGTAGTGATTGAAAAAACATTACATTGAAAAGCTGAATATTATTACAAAAAGTTCACGACAAAATATGAAATTGAGTACAATCGCAAAATAGTCCAAAAATTTGTGTTCATTATCGCCTAACTTTGCCTCGAGTTTCTCTGCCCACCAATTGCCATCATTTGAATGTTCTCTTTCTGACCTCTATGCTTGCAACATGAACAGTTTCCTCTATCAAATATATATCCAGCGAAGGTATACAGAAATGGATTGAGGGTGGAATTGATTGGAAGTACAAAAAGTTGCTATCCAGGCATATGTTGTAGGGCTTACTTCCACTGCACCAGCCTGGACAAGAATTGATAATATCCCAATGGGTATCCAGCAACAAAGGTCTGTGAGAACAAGAAGAGACATTTTCATAGCCATATGCATTTCTTCTGTTGATCTTTGTGATCGTCCGGAGGCTCTGGTTATTTTCCTAGCAGTAATAAAAATGAATGCATAACAGAAAGCCACTACTATGAAACAGACCTGGTTTAGAACGGTGAACATGGCAATGGACAAGTACATGGACACCTTACTCTGAGTAAGTGTATTCTTCAACTTGTACTCATCATATATGGTGGAATAATTAGGGTTATATTTGACCTGTTCAAGTGTTTCATTATATATTTTGAATTTAGAAAAAGGAAGTCCAACACAGATCTCTGAAATTGAATACAACTCGGAATCTGTTCCTGATAATGCATATACAGTGATACTGAAACTAATGGCTATTGACCAAAGGATGGCTGATAGTGAAGCGAGCTAATGTTAAACCAATCCGCCAGCTTCCAAATGGGTACTTGATCCCCAGAAACCTATCTATGCTTATTAGGGTTATGAAGAAAGCTGAAGCCTCACTGGATAATACAGATAAGGCTCCAGCAAACCTGCACAACACACTCGTTCGCCAAAATTCAGAATGTGATGGAAAATAATCTGTATAATATGTATCTACTGAAAGCAAGATGATCAGATAGATGCACATTGTGAGATCAGATATTGAGAGGTTTGCGATCAGAAGAAATTGGACCTTATTACTATGTCGTCTGTGTCTGAATTTGATGTAAAGAGCAGATACATTTCCAAGAATACCAAAGATGCTCATAAACCACATAACAATTCGAAGGAAGTCTATGGTCAGCAAACGCTGGCATGTGAGGAATGGAGAAGATGGCTCATCACTTTCACACTGGATAGATGATGCATAACAACATATTTCAGGTCTGGTGACTAATAGTGTAGCTGTTTCATTTAATCCAGCAAATACTTTACTCTCTATCCACAGGAGTGGATTTTCTCTCAAGTTAATTTGCTGTAATGAGGTACACCTTGATAGTATTGGAATTTGATTGAAATGATTTTCGGAGAGGTTCAAAAATCGTAGATGTATTTGGCTGTGAAAAATGTTTTCTGGAAGAGAATGAAACCGATTATGATCCAGTTTTAGAATTTTAAGCTTAGTTTGATTTTGGAATGTGTCAGGGTGGAGAAAGGAGAGACCATTATGGGATAGCAACAGTTGTTTTAGTTTAGTCAGTGATCCGAGCGTTCTGGACGGTATCTTGCTTAACATATTGTTACTTATCGTAAAATCCTCAATCTTGTCAATGCCTGAAACCAACCAGGCTGTATTTCACGTAATGCATTCTTCTTTAGGGATACATACTTCAGACTTGACAATCCTTCAAACATACCTGGACGTATATCTGGTAATGCATTGTTATGTAGGTATAACTTCTCCAGACTTGTCAATCCTTCAAACATG
Organism: Amphiura filiformis; assembly: GCF_039555335.1. NCBI lineage: Eukaryota > Metazoa > Echinodermata > Ophiuroidea > Amphilepidida > Amphiuridae > Amphiura > Amphiura filiformis. The sequence continues at coordinate 53,281,429 of NC_092631.1, read as the reverse complement.
CCAGGGCATATCTCATGCAATGCATTGTTGGACAGGGATAACTTTTCCAGGCTTGTCAGTCCTTCAAACACACCTGGTTGTATCTGTTGTAATTCATTATTATACAGATATAACCTCTCCAGACTTGCTAGTCCTTCAAATGATCCTGGATGTATCTCATGCAATGCATTGTAATGCAGGTATAACCACTCCAAACTGGTCAACCCTCTAAACACACCACTGTGTATTGCACGTAAGGCATTGTTATCCAGGTACACCTTCCGCAGACTTTCCAGCCTCCCGAACACACCAGGCTGTATATCACCTAAACCAATATCACTCAGATTCAATGTATACAGATCATGATCAGCAAAACGTGCAAAAGAAAGTGGTTTAATACTATGCAATGTACTGCCAGACCAGCTAATAGAACTAATATTAGATGGATACATAACTTGAGTCTCGGACACACTTCCATTTGTACAATTACTGATTATAGTGACATCATCCAAGGTACATGTGCAGTTAAGTGGGCATTCAAAGTGACATGTAGTTCTGTTCACATCTCTAACACACTTAATTATCTGACTGTAATCGTGTCCGTTGACAGTCATATATTTGCTGCTTACAAATAAAATTAAATAGAATGCCAGTGATACTACACCTGTGTAGCTTAAAAGTTTACATGACATCAACGTATGGCAAGTATTTCTAGCCATGGTATATGAACCATGAAAATGCTGGGTCCTTCTAAGGGTATGTGAAGCTATCAGTCCTTAATACAGAAAGCCAAACCTGTACATGAAGCTCACACTCCGTTTCAAAAGAAGCGCTTTAGGTATTAACTCCTGATTATCCCAATCTATCTTGGTTCTGTTTGGACATTCACAATCTAAGTACCAATGATGTGATGTTGCAAAGTGAAGTGATTCTGCTATCTACAACATATAAACAGCGGCGCTTTTGACCATGGTAATGTAGATAGTGTGGGTATTGATTCCATTAAATATCACAAAATGATTACTCCATCCAGATTGCTTTGTGCCAAGAGAAGCGGTTTACAATTTCAATTATGGCCAATCAGCTAATGGACAATGAATTACCTGTAGTTGTAGTGATCTCTTAATTGAATTGAGCACCAATATCAGGGTTGCCAACCCTGCAATTCAGTAGCCCAATTGGGCAACTTTTGAAGATTTTCCCTGCAACTTTTGTACATTTTCTCTCCCATAGAAACCAGTCATTAATAATAAATTGTGTTACTTTTCAACATTGGCCACAGCAATTTTGGTTAATTTCTGTCCCATAGAGACCAATGCATAAGAGAAAAATTGAGGGACGTGTCAGTGATACACTATTTGAGCTGAAGACTTTTTAGGCAAATCTGATATGTAATCATGCACCTTGGGGTAATCATTGACAGTGGTATAGTATAGGTATAGGGGCATATAATCAACCAGTACTTCATGGTCTGTCACTTTAAAGTGAGTTGAATGACTTTTAGGTGAATGGGATAGCTAATAGCTTTAAAAACAGCAGTATACTTCTTAATATATTATTAATACATTGATCTTATAGGAAACGATTCAATGAAGCCATTAATCACATATTTATATTTCCATACGTCTTGCATTTTTTGAATTAGGGCCAATATTTCAAAACAAAAGGGTGTTTTTTTGGCTAATGGGACAGAAATGACACCCCTTATATTAAGCCATGGGATAGAACTCATACAATTTCTCCTGTGTGTCAGCTTTATTTGTCTGAATATTTCCAAGTGCAAATGCTCTCTTCTGACCCACCTTAAAAGAAGAGCGGGATGGTGAAGGCCAGATACACATGTGTCTCAAGACATATCAGCATCTTAGTCAGGTACTAAAATACTTCAGTGGGCCACCCTCCAGGGATATACTATAACTCAAACCTGTTAACTAATGACAGGTAACTTTGCTGTCAGGCTGGTCAAATTGTTGTTTATGCCCTAAGCTCTGCCTCTGTCATAAACAGGTGTATCATGTTCTGCAGATGGTTAATATGATTAGCACTATAAATAATAGCTAGCTGGTATCTGATACTTTAATCAGTTTAATTGGACATGATTACGTGTGGAAACTGTATAAAGTTTGATCAGGGAAGTGGTTTGATGGATTAATATCTGTGCACCTGTTGGTATCTGAGATAAGATGAGCGAAAGCTAATTAATTAAAGTGGCATATGTTGAAGTGTTTGCCTTTTTTACTGGTAAAAAAAGTTTTTTGCCAAGTGGAAAAAAATGGTGGTTAAAACCATAATTTTTCTCACATACTATTTTTGCAATGTCTGTGCATACCTTCGTCCATCGGGATGATGTATCTCTCAAATGAATAGGTGGATTGACTTACAGATTTCTTGATAAGTAAGCCATGGTCAGAAACTTATGCTCCTTTCTTTCTAATTTGCTTATTCATATAACGATATTGAGCTAATTTGCATATTTTGTGCTAAAATTAGTCCTCCTCCAGACATATGCTGTTTCTCTCGAAAGGATACATGTAGGTAGATTGACTTCTGATATTCTTGGATAGATAGGGCACAGTAAATACTTGCAAATAGCTTCATATTATTAGATGTTATTCTCCTACCATCCATTACACTTGGTCCATACAATAATTAGCACCATCAGCAAAATATTGGATTAGTAAAAAATGGGTCATTGTTGCTGGTACTCGGCTAGAACTAACCAAAAGTTATTTACAGAAAATTTAGTTTCAATAGTTTTCCTAAACATTCCCATTCATATTATTAAAATGGATTAATTACAGGTTAATAACTGTGCTTCAGTTGAAGGGTATTGTGAAATATCTAAACATTTTGCAGAGGAATATCCTGATATTCCCCCTAGGGATAAAGGATATTCCATGCAAAATATTTAAGACTTCTCACAGCTAGTGCTTGGGCATATAACTGATGCCAAGTTATTAACCTATTTATAAATCATGTTTTTGACCAAAACAAATCACATTTTTGATCAAGAAAAGATTCTGAAGATATAATAATGATAAAATTGTATGGATACTTTCATATGATACCTGAATTTTTCAGTCTCGCTAGAGTTTTCAAATATCACTCTAGACTTCATCTGGCACCATATTTGAAAACTAGCTCGACCGATAAATCCAGGTATCATTCTCAATCCATCCAATTTTAAATCAAACTTGGTATGGGGATTGGATATGGTGGCCTGATGTGCTGTATAGTTTTGTGTCATGTTATTTGCATATTTATAAATATTAATGAGCTTATTTGCATATTGCATATTATTTATTAATTATTTCCAAACATAACAACATGAAATTGTGATTTTAAAAAGTAAGTTTGTTGGATTATTTATTTATATGTTACAAATAACAACATAAAATAGAGATTTTAAAATAAATACGTTGGGTTATTTACATACATAACAACATGAAATTGTGATTTTAAATTAAAAGTAAATATGGTGAATTATTTACATGTTACAAATAACAACATGAAATAGTGATTTTAAAAATGAATATGTTGAATTATTTACACGTTACAAATAACAACATGAAATAGTGATTTTAAAAATAAATATGTTGAATTATTTACACGTTACAAATAACAACATGAAATAATGATTTTAAGAAGTAAATATGTTGGATTATTTATTTATATGCTACAAATAACAATACTAAATAGATTTTAAAAACTTAATATGTTGGATTATTTACATGTTACAAATAACAACATGAAATAGTGATTTTAAAAAGTTTTTAGATATGTTGCATTATTTACATGTTGCAAAATAACAACATGAAATATAGATTTTAAAAAGTAGTGTTACAAATAAGAAAAGAAATATAGATTTTTTTTAAACAAAGATGTTGGGATTATTTACATTTAACAAATAACAACATGAAATAATGATTTAAAAATTGTATGGATACTTTCATATGATACCTGAATTTTTCAGTCTCGCTAGAGTTTTCAAATATCACTCTAGACTTCATCTGGCACCATATTTGAAAACTAGCTCGACCGATAAATCCAGGTATCATTCTCAATCCATCCAATTTTAAATCAAACTTGGTATGGGGATTGGATATGGTGGCCTGGTATGTTGTATAGTTTTGTGTCATGTAATTTGCATATTTATGAGTATTAATGAGCTGATTTGCATATTTTGCCTACTTTTTCATTAATCTACTCTGCAGCTTTAACGCAATAACCGATCAACTTTAAACTTGGTATTGTGATAGTATACGGTGGCCTGATGTGCTGTATAGTTTTGTGTCATGTTATTTGCATATTTATAAATATTAATGAGCTTATTTGCATATTGCATATTATTTATTAATTATTTCCAAACATAACAACATGAAATTGTGATTTTAAAAAGTAAGTTTGTTGGATTATTTATTTATATGTTACAAATAACAACATAAAATAGAGATTTTAAAAATAAATACGTTGGGTTATTTACATACATAACAACATGAAATTGTGATTTTAAATTAAAAGTAAATATGGTGAATTATTTACATGTTACAAATAACAACATGAAATAGTGATTTTAAAATGAATATGTTGAATTATTTACACGTTACAAATAACAACATGAAATAGTGATTTTAAAATAAATATGTTGAATTATTTACACGTTACAAATAACAACATGAAATAATGATTTTAAGAAGTAAATATGTTGGATTATTTATTTATATGCTACAAATAACAATACTAAATAGATTTTAAAAACTTAATATGTTGGATTATTTACATGTTACAAATAACAACATGAAATAGTGATTTTAAAAAGTTTTTAGATATGTTGCATTATTTACATGTTGCAAAATAACAACATGAAATATAGATTTTAAAAAGTAGTGTTACAAATAAGAAAAGAAATATAGATTTTTTTTAAACAAAGATGTTGGGATTATTTACATTTAACAAATAACAACATGAAATAATGATTTAAAAATTGTATGGATACTTTCATATGATACCTGAATTTTTCAGTCTCGCTAGAGTTTTCAAATATCACTCTAGACTTCATCTCGCACCATATTTGAAAACTAGCTCGACCGATAAATCCAGGTATCATTCTCAATCCATCCAATTTTAAATCAAACTTGGTATGGGGATTGGATATGGTGGCCTGGTATGTTGTATAGTTTTGTGTCATGTAATTTGCATATTTATGAGTATTAATGAGCTGATTTGCATATTTTGCCTACTTTTTCATTAATCTACTCTGCAGCTTTAACGCAATAACCGATCAACTTTAAACTTGGTATTGTGATAGTATACGGTGGCCTGATGTGCAAACTATACAGTTTTGTGTCATGTTATTTGCATATTTATAAATATTAATGAGCTTATTTGCATATTGCATATTATTTATTAATTATTTCCAAACATAACAACATGAAATTGTGATTTTAAAAAGTAAGTTTGTTGGATTATTTATTTATATGTTACAAATAACAACATAAAATAGAGATTTTAAAAATAAATACGTTGGGTTATTTACATACATAACAACTTGAAATTGTGATTTTAAATTAAAAGTAAATATGGTGAATTATTTACATGTTACAAATAACAACATGAAATAGTGATTTTAAAAATGAATATGTTGAATTATTTACACGTTACAAATAACAACATGAAATAGTGATTTTAAAAATAAATATGTTGAATTATTTACACGTTACAAATAACAACATGAAATAATGATTTTAAGAAGTAAATATGTTGGATTATTTATTTATATGCTACAAATAACAATACTAAATAGATTTTAAAAACTTAATATGTTGGATTATTTACATGTTACAAATAACAACATGAAATAGTGATTTTAAAAAGTTTTTAGATATGTTGCATTATTTACATGTTGCAAAATAACAACATGAAATATAGATTTTAAAAAGTAGTGTTACAAATAAGAAAAGAAATATAGATTTTTTTTAAACAAAGATGTTGGGATTATTTACATTTAACAAATAACAACATGAAATAATGATTTAAAACAAGTTACATTAAAAGCTTTATGATTACAACAAAAGGTAAAATTGTGTGAATAATACTGCCGTAAAATTATGACCACCACATGGCTTCAGGTTTGAAATAATTAACATGTGTTCACCATGGCCCCAAATTTTCTTAAGAGTAAAAGGTTTTTTATTTGCTCTTTAAGTAGATAGGCTTCCATGACAGGATTCCATCGGGTGCGCCGTCGGATATCACATTACTGGTGCAGCCGGTCAATGTATGAAAACTACAGTACTGTGCAGCCACTCCAGCCAGTCATTGCATGAAAATGGTCACACAGTGACTGGCTGGCTGCACCAGTAGTGTAGTTTTCCCACATTGGCCAGCTGCACCGTAATGTGATATCCGACGCTCATCCATATATAAAATCAGTTTTTATTTGCTCTGCCCACCAATTGCCATCATTTCGGTATTCTCTTCTCGACCTCTATGTTTACAACATGAACAGTTTACTCTATCAAATAAATATCCAGCGAAGGTATACAGAAATGGATTTAGGGTGGAATTGATTGGAAGTACAAAAGTTGCTATCCAGGCATATGCTGTAGGGCTTACTTCCACTGCGCCAGCCTGGACAAGAATTGATAGTATCCCAATGGGTATCCAGCAACATAGGTCAGTGAGGACAAGAAGAGACATTTTCATAGCCATACGCATTTCTTCTGTTGATCTTTGTGATCGTCCAGAGGCTCTGGTTATTTTTCTAGCAGTAATAAAAATGCATGCATAACAGAAAGCCACTACTAAAAAACAGACAAGGTTGAGAGCGGTGAACATGGCAATGGACAAGTACATGGACACCTTGCTCCGAGTAAGTGTAGCCGTCAACTTGTATTCTGCATATATGGTGCCAGGTCTGTCATGTACGATTGTTTCATTATATAATTTGAATTTAGAAAAAGGTAGGCCAACACAGATCTCTGAAATTGAATACAAATCAGAATCTGTTCCTGATAATGCAAACACAGTGATACTGCAACTGATGGCTACTGACCAAAGGATGGCTGATAGTGAACGAGCTAATGTTAAACCAATCCGCCGGCTTCCAAATGGGTACTTGACCCCAGAAACCTATCTATGCTTATTAGGGTTATGAAGAAAGCTGAAGCCTCACTTGATAATACAGATAAGGCTCCAGCAAACCTGCATAATACACTTGTTCGCCAAAATTCAGAATTTGATGGAAAATAGTCGGTGTAATATGTATCTACTGAAAGCAAAATGATCAGGTAGATGCACATTGTGAGATCAGATATTGAGAGGTTTGCGATCAGAAGAAATTGGATCTTATTGCTCTGTCGTCTGTGTCTGAATTTGATGTAAAGAGCAGATACATTTCCAAGAATACCAAAGATGCTCATAAACCACATAACAATTCGAAGGAAGTCTATGGTCAGCAAACGCTGGCATGTGAGGAATGGAGAAGCTGGCTCATCACTTTCACATTGGATAGATGATGCATAACAACATATTTCAGGTCTGGTGACTAATAGTGTAGCTGTTTCATTTAATCCAGCAAATACTGTGCTCACTATCCACAGGAGTGGATTTTCTCTCAAGTTAATTTGTTGTAAAGAGGTACACCTTGAAAGTATTGGAATTTGATTGAAATAATTTTCGGAGAGGTTCAAAAATTGTAGATGTGTTTGACTGTGAAAAATGTTATCTGGAAGAGAATGAAACCGATTATGATCCAGTTTAAGATTCTCAAGTTTGGTTTGATTTTGGAATGTGTCAGGGTGGAGAAAGGAGAGAATATTATGGGAAAGCAATAGTTGTGTTAGGTTAGTCAGTGATCCAAAAGCACTAGAAGGTATCTTGCTTAACATATTGTAACTTATGCGTAAAACTTTCAATCTTGTCAATGCCTGAAACCAACCAGGCTGTATCTCTTGTAATGCATTCCCATTCAGATTTAAAAACCACAGATTTGTCAATCTGTCAATCACACCTGGACGTATCTCTTGTAGCGCATTGTGTGACAGTGTTAACAACTCAAGACTTGACAGTCCTTCAAACACACCTGGATGTATCTCATGCAATGCATTGACTTCCAGGAATAAATGCTTCAGACTTGCCAGTCCTTCAAACACACCTGTACATATCTGTTCTATTGCATTGGAATACAGGAGTAAAGACTTCAGACTTTCCAGTCCTTCAAATACACCTGGCTGTATATCATGTAATGTATTACTATCCAGATCTAACCGCTCCAGACTAATCAATCCTTCAAACACACCCATCTGAATCTCACGTAAGGCATTGTTATCCAGGTACAACTTCCGCATGAGACTTACCAGCCTACCGAACACACCAGGCTGTATCTCACCTAAACCTGTATCACTCAGATTCAATGAATACAAATCATGATCAGCAAAACGTGCAAATGAAAATGGTTTAATTCTATGCAATGTACTGTCAGACCAGCTAATAGAACTACTATTAGATGGATACATAACTTGAATCTCTGACACACTTCCATTTGTACAGTTACTGATTATAGTGACATCATCCAAGGTACATGTACAGTTAATTGGGCATTCAAAGTGACATGTAGTACTCTCCATATCTCTAACACACCTGATTACCTTACTGGTATTTTGTCCACTGACAAACATATATTTACTTGTTGCAAATAAAATCAAATAGAATGCCAGTGATACTACACCTGTGTAGCTTGAGAGTTTACATGACATCAACATATGGCAGGTATTTCTAGCCATGGTGGTGCAGAGAGTGTGGTGATATAGTAACAGGTGGTAGTCTCTAGTGCAGGCTCAATATCTAACAAGGCTACTTGCAGGGGTATTGGCAATGAGACAAAAATTGATTTCAATCAGATTGTTCACCCTGGAGACAGGCACTACATTTTTTCAATGGCAAACCAGATCAACCAGTTTAACAGTGTCTTGGTCACAACTAGCAGATGATTAAGTTTGCTTGTTTGCTTAATCTAAATCAAAACAGCCAAATCCAGATCCAATTGGTAATATCAATGAACTGATGAAAGGATGAAATTTAATTTCTACTCCTCCTGTGGCATGAACCATGAAAATCAGTCCTTATTACAGAAAGCCAAATCTGTTCATGAAGCCCACACTCAGTTTTGAAATGAGCACTTTAGGTATAAACTCCTAGATTGTCCCAATCTATCTTGATGCTGTTTGAAAATTCACAATCTAAGTACCGATGTGATGTTGCAGTCGTTACACAGTGAACTGATTCGGATATCCACTGCATATAAACAGCAGGCCTTTTGACACAGGTGATATAGATATATAGTAGTGGTATTGATTTCATTTCAAATCATGTAATGATTACTCCATCCTGATTGATTTGGATGAGAGAAGTGGTTTAAAATTTCAATGATGGTCAACCACCTAATGGGCAATAAATAACCTGTTGCTGTAGCAATCTCGTAATTGAATTGAGCACCAATGTCAGGGTTGCCAAGCCTGCAATTGGGTAGCCCAATTGGGCAACTTTTGAAGACTTTCCCTGCAACTTTTGTACATTAACTCTAGAAACCAGTCATTAGGCTGCGATCACATAGAAGTATATGGTCCCGGTATATGGTATACGATATTCGCTATACGCTATAGGGCACGGCGGGTCACATAGAGTAGCACGCGTGCCCTACTTGGTCTTTTGAAGCCGATCAAATGGACAGTTCAGACGAAGAAGATTTGGCTCTACTCCTACTAGCCGAGGCTGAGGAGGCGCATAGACAAAAAAAAGAACGGAATGGGTATGACTGCACTTTAAAGTGCGACCTCTGTTGGGGTCTTTGGGTAGCCGCAACTAAAAAACAGGGGGGTCATCAGGTATGACTTTAAGAAAAAGGGGTCATCGGGTTTAGTCAACATCAAAACAGGGGGCCTATTGACAGGCACATACCGTCACTTCCAAAGTTGAGTGACCCTTCCCGGGGTTTTATTGGTACAAAATGGTACATTCCAACGGTATACGTTGGCCGAAAATCGAACACGTACGTTTCCCACTATATTACCATACTGATGTATACGCTGGTATACGGCCTTTTCGAATAGTGCCCTCTGATGTGACCCTGTAGTATGAAATTACGTTGTTCGATTTCAGCTATACGCGTGCACCTGCAAAACGTGCACCGTATAGCCGAATAGTATACTTCTATGTGATCGCAGCCTTAAGAATTAAATGACCGACTTTTTTGACATTGGTTGATGCTACTTTTGTTGATTTCTGTGCAATATAAACCAATGGATGAGAGAAAAAAATTTTAATTTGCCGACCGACCTATCCTAATTTATTTTATGCCTCCAGCGAGGCATACTGTTTTTGCAATGTCCGTCCTTCCGTCCGGATGCGATATCTCCGGCATGGATGGGTGGATTGACTTCAGATTTTCAGGATAGGTGGGTCATGGTCAAAAACTCTGGCTACTTTTTTTTTTGGGTGAGGTTCAAGGTCATATACTGAGGTAAAAGGTCATTTGAGGTCAGAGGGCCCATTTTCATTATTTACCTCTTTTCTCGGAGACTGGGGGTCACGTTCCTCAAACTTGGTGGGTGGGTGCATCTTGACCCCAGACAGAACAAGTTTATATTGGTTAGTGGGTCAAGGTCTCCTGAGGTCATGCAGGGGTCATCTGAGGTCAAATTACCTTCCTGGACGGGAGCAGAGAGTGGTTGTTGATGGGGTAAACTCTGACTGGCTCCCTGTCATTTCAGGTGTCCCTCAAGGTTCGATCTTGGGGCCTTTGCTTTTTGTTCTTTATATTAACGACTTGCCCAGCGTTGCCAAACATGCAAATGTTGCTCTTTTTGCGGATGATTCCAAGTGTTACAAAAACATTAGCAGTACTTCCGATTGTAAGCTACTGCAATCAGACTTGGATGCCTTGTATAATTGGAGTCTGATGTGGGACCTCAACTTCCATCCCTCAAAATGTCAGGTTATTACCATGTCCAGGCGCATAAATTAAGTTCAATTTGCTTATAAGATGAATGGTATTACCCTTGAGAAAATTGATGCCATTAAAGATCTTGGTGTTAATGTTTCAAACAGGCTTGACTGGAGTATTCATGTAAAACAAGTGGTCATAAAGAGCAACCGAAAGATGGGGATGATCATGCGAACAGTCGGTTTTAATGCACCAGTTAAAGTGACTAAGACTCTTTATACTGCCCTTGTCAGGAGTGACCTTGAGTATGGTAGCTGTCTTTGGAGCGGGACTTCAAAACAAAATGTCCAGCTTATTGAAGGTGTCCAAAGACGGGCTACCAAATTCATTATGCACTATCCTGACAAGGACTATAAAGAGCGGTTAACCAGTCTTGACCTTCTTCCACTATCATCCAGAAGGGAACTCGGTGATCTTGGCTTTTTTCATAGATGCAAGTTGGGGCAATATGATTTAGATGTAGATAAGTTTGTTGTTTTTAAAAGTAAAAACCAACAGAACCATCCCACCACTAGGCTCTCTGCGGATCCTCTTATGTTATCTTTTCAGAGGTGTAAGACTGAATCCCACAAACAATCATACTTCAACCGCATTGTTCCCTTGTGGAACCAGCTGCCTCTGGAAACCAGATCATCCAATTCCATTTCTTCTTTCAAATCTCAAGCTCTGCATTTTTTGGAGTCTCAATTTTATTCCAAATTTGTTCCTTCTGATACCTGCACTTGGTTTTCTACTTGCCGTTGCCCCAATTGCAGGCCCATTTAAGGTCTTGCCTCTGGCATTCCATTCTTTTTTCCAAATTATTTAGGTATTTCCTAGGTGGGATGGTTCTAGAGGTGAATTTACACCTGTTTATCCCAGCCTATTCACTGGTCTTTTAACATTGTTTTTTAAAAAAAAAAGCTTTTATATCTTTTATATTTATATTTGTCAAATTTTTGATGTGCAATAATTATATATGTACCAGTACCAGTGATGAAGTCTAATAAATAAATAAATAAATAAATAAATAAATATAAATAAATAAATTAGCAAAAATAGTCATATGGCCATGAAACTTGGTAGGTACAATCAACATTTAGAGCCAAATTTTTGGAAGGTCATTTGGGGTCACCCAGGGGTCATATGAGGTCAAATTAGTAAAACTGTCGTATGGGCATGAAACTTGGAGGGTACAGTCAACATTCAGAGCCTAATTTTTTGAAGGTCATTTTGGGGTCATCCAGGGTCACCCAGGGGTCATCTGAGGTCCAATTAGTAAAAACTGTCGTATGGGCATGAAATTTGGTGGGTACAGTCAATATTCAGAGCTAAATTTTTGGAAGGTCATTTCGGGGTCATCTGAGGTCATCCAGGGGTCAAATTAGTAAAAACTGTTGTATGGGCATGAAACTTGGTGGGTACAGTCAACATTTAGAACCAAGTTTTGGAAGGTCATTTTGGGGTCACCAGGGGTCATCTGAGGTCAAATTAGTATAATTACTATATGGGCATGAAACTTGGTGGGTACAGTCAACATTTAGAGCCAAATTTTTGGGCGGTCATTTTGGCGGTCATTGAAAGGTTGTTTTGGGGTCATCCAGGTCAAATTCAGTCTCCTCTTTTAGGCTTGAAGCTTTGTATCAACTTGTGAATTCCACATCACTCCCTTTGGTGGAGGCATCACGGTCGACGCTGTGCGTCGAAAACCGCGACATCCGAGAACCGCGGTCCATCTAGTTTTTTTCTTATGTTACGCCAATCAATCAATTTTTTAGGCCAAATGGTGAACAGAACAATATCGTGCCAAAAAGACAAAAATCTATGTGAAGGGGGTTAACACCTGATATACAATTTAAAACAAAGGGTTGATTTCAAAACTTTTATGCAATATACAGCATAAAAATCATTATAAAAACTAAAATGCACAGGTTTTTTGCTTGCATAATAAGAGCTTGAATAGGTCAACAAACTTTTCTACAGCGGTCAAATTTTCAACATGCTCCAATTTCAACGAAAATGGTCTCAAATTGTTCATACTAAATTGTATAGTTTGTTGTATATGCGATCATTACCATGGTGGGTTTTAGCATGGCGATAGGTCATGGTCAACCACCATACAACTACATGTATAGCATATATTACTGTATTTGATCCTATACCCAATAGCTTTAAAATTTGATTCTGTAGCAGCAGCAATATGGTATAGAAGAAATACTGATTTAGGCATTGGCCATTTATGATCACAATGATGAGTAAAGTCAACCACCTTGGATTTTGAGAAGAGAACCAAAACAACACTTTATCACAACACTCAGTATTATCACAATAACACTTGGTGTTATCACAACAACACCAGTTGTTATTACAACAACACCCAGTGTTATCACATCAAATTTGATATTGAAACTCAACTCAAATGGTGGCGGATAAACCCGGGAGATAAACCTGTCACTGATGGACAGAATGGTGTTCATTTTCATTATATTAATTAAAAAGAAGCTATATCATGTGTCTGAATTTTAGTAGTGATATGGCCTTCTGGGGCTACATGTATCACCAGCAGAGGTAAACTTACTTAATCTCAGTCAAAGTAATACTGTATTGAAAAGGGACGCTTTTGTTTTAATGGTCTCTGTGCTAGCCTTATATTTTTTTTTTTAGGCTTCAACATAAAACGTTTTTGAGATATTTTCTCAAAATATCAAGAGCTATCTTAAGAACCACTGAACCAATGCCAGGCTTGTTTGTACTCATTTTAATGCATTTTTAATGCAGATTCCAAATATGGTCATGAAAGAGGTTTTGCCCGCCCAGCGATGATATTCAGTGTGTCCCAGAAAAAGTTACCTGATGAATGAGAAATTGGCTCCAGAATCAAAAAAATTTAAAAGCAGCGTGTAGCCCATCTTAATCTGCATCTAATACACTAATTTCATTTGGATCGGGTGACTGGTTGCAAAGAAATGAGCAATTAATTATGTAACACATGTCAATTCACTTCATTCCATCAAGTTGAAAAGAATTTCGCTCAACGCAATATTGGTTAACATGCCAATGGGCTTTACATTTTGTTTGGTGAAATCCTTTTTGTTCTTTTTTCTTTATAATCAGGTTTTGTTCAGTGTAAAAAAGTAATTTTTCAAATGTTACACAGTCAGAATACCTGTGTACCTTTAAATTAGTTTCTCTGAAGGTAACACACTTTGGCTATAAATCAAGGAGTTTGCAGCCTTCTGATATGTAATATTCTCCAATCGGTATAATTGAGTGCATGTTATGATTATATACAGCTATAAATCAAGGATTTGGAAGTCTTGTTAATTGTTTACTTCAATCGGTGTAAATTCAGCGCATGTTATGATTATATTACAGTGTAAAGTTTCTTATAAATCAGTCATGACTAACAAAACAAGGGCAAGAGGGACTAAATTTAATGAGATACACAAACTTTAGGAAGGGGTTAAAAAAAAGTTTATCATGGATCATCCAGAATAAGTCAGGTGAAAATATGCAAGTATATGTAAGATTCCCAGGAAATTGTATTGGATCTTTTGTATTTTGAGAATCATACAGGCCCTTAATTAACTTTCAAAAATTAATTGCTGAACACAGAGCATGACTTACATAATCATGTGATTGCATTACTCATTAACTTTTCTTCCACCGTGTCCATGGAATACAATATAATACCCAACTATAATTTGGTTCATCTCAAGTTTGGGAGTGACGTACGTGCATATTTTGTTCGCCGCAGTATCGAATCGCGCGCGTAAAGTTAAACGCCCTGAGTGTACACGCACGCATACAGGAGCGATTTGTCGGCACGCTTGTGGCGCAACCGCGAAAGAGTATTGACGTCACTACCAAACTTGAGGTAAACCAAATTATATGACTTTGTGTCATTTTGCATTTCTCTCTTTGTAGAAATGTTTATTCTCAATTTTGAATTGTACTATTTTTCAGATGCCAAGAAGCATTATCGTATGGCCCAGTTGACGCGGGAGAGAGACACATTGATGAATACCATCACAACATACAAAGGATTGTTTGAAACCACCAAACAGCTCATTGCTGAAATGAAAAGTATGTATTCAAGTCAAGTATCATAAAGTTGACAAGGTGTTTTGAAATTCAAAATTGTAGCTGTGTATGGTTAATACTGATGAAGTGTATAGACAGCAAAGAATTAAGGTACCAGTTATTTTCACCCCTGTACTCCTCAACAAAGACGGATATGTCATAATTAGAAGCTGCAGCCATTAGCTTGGATTTAAATATCCCAAGGAAGATGCAAATTCAAAAGTTGCAGATTGCTCCATTGGATAGTACACAAAGCTTTCTCAAATAAGAGAACTATACCATTCTTCACCTGATGTGGCAGTGATATCAGCACATTGAGGCAGCTGTTTCTCACACGTATCTATGCGGCGTCTAAACATACATGCGTGCATATGCCAGCACTTTGAGCGAAAGGTCGCAATTTGAAACTGCCCAAGGAAATACTGACATCACTGCCACATTAGGGTGAAAAATTGTATAGCATTAGCAACTGTGCTTTCCATTGATCAGAATATTAAACTGCAACTTTTGATTTTGTTTCTTCCTCGGGTTTTGATCACTGTTCCTTTAATTCTCAACCGATTTGAGAAAGAAATGAGGTCTTAAATCGGAGGTAAATGATACAGGTATTGGCTGCTGATTTTGACTGCTTGCCTTTGTTTAGGATATACAGGGGTCAACATAACTGGTGCCTTAATTCTTTTGCTGTCTGTACGAGGGGGTATCAAAAAGTTTTAGAAATCGCCCAGAAGTGAAAGAGCTATATCAATCAAATTTTGTCAGTGCAATCACTGGTCCTTATGTACATTATGGTCCAAAAATGGTCTCAAAGGTATGTTTACTTTTTTTACAGGTGGCACTAGATGCCAATAACCTGCTGCCCCAGTTACTGCGTATAAACTGCAAGATTGAGAAAATTGAGGCAAGCAGCATTATTAAGATCCTGCTTTTGAAGGGTTGCAGTGCCTAGAAAATTGATGATGAAATGAAAGTTATCTTCGGTGGTGATTGTGATATGTCACTGTTGCTTTTTGGAAAAGGAAATTTTATTTCATCACAGATTTTCTGGGCACTGTAACCCTTAAATGAACTTAATCATGCTGCATGCCTCAATTTTCTCCATTTTGCTGGTTATGCGGTTACATAGGCAGGTAGTGACATCTAGCTCCTGTAAAAAAAAGTAAAAATACTTATGAGACCATTTTTGCACCATAGTGTACATAAGGACCAGTGATTGTACTGACAAAATTTCATGATATAGCTCTTTCACTTCTGGGCGATTTCTAAAACTTTTTGATACCCCCTCATATGTCAATAAATTGTAAACTTGGAGTATTTACACAAAGCCTCACTGCACTGAAATATGAATGTCTTCCACCTCTGAAACAATGGTGTGATTTGTTATGAGATTCTGATGGCTGTACAATCAGCTACAGGGTGTCCCAAAAAAAAGAGGCCCCACATTGCGCCCTCTTTTCTCCTATTTCTGAAAAGTTGATCAAATATATTTTGGTATGTAAAGAAACCTACAATCGTTAGCTTTAATAAACCAAAACAATTATTTCAATCGGCTCATAACTTTTGAAGATATGTCCTTTTAAAGAAATGTATCCGTTTTCAATCTGTCCACGGAGGAGGTTTGGCTACTTCAAAGATTGAAAAGTACATATACCATGCATGAATATAAAACATTCCTCGATGTGAACTTTATAAAATAACAACTTTATTTAAGGGAATGGGCTTTACCGGTGGGCTTATGGGTTATGGATTTTGTTAAGTGTCATTAATTTGGGCGAAATTGATGTGGGATGGGACTTCTTTTGCTATACTTGCAATTACTTATGTTTTCTCGTTTCTTGCTTTCTTTTTATTGACAACATAAGTCATTTCTCTTTTTGAATAAAAGGTAGCCCTGAAAAGGGCTGTTTAGTTTGTCTTTGGTTCTTTTGAAGTGAGTTTACTGTGCTGCTCTGCCCTCTACCTGGTTGCCTCCGTGGCGAATACAGGTTTCAGCTAGTTCTCATTGCATTAATTGCGCTTGCATACCATCCTTAAGGCCTTTTATGCCGGATACTTGCGAATGCAGCAGTAATCTGGGTTGCGAAGATGTTTGAAGCTAGCTGGTGATCCTCGCTTATAGTGAATGTTTTCCCAAGACTAATGCTATTATCTATCCATGTTATTAACCGTGTGTTTCGTTTAAATCTTTGATGTAGCCAAACCTCATCCGTGGACAGAGTGAAAACGGGTACATTTCTTAAAGAGGGCATATCTTCAAAATTGTGAGCCGATTGAAAGAATTGTTTTGGTTTATTAAAGCTAACGATTTAGGGTTTCTTTACATACCAAAATATATTTGATCAACGTTTCAGAAATAGGAGAAAAAGAGGGCGCAATGTGGGGCCTCTTTTTTTTGGGACACCCTGTATGTTGGGGGATAATTCAGAATAATTATGAGAATACCATTGATATAATCATTTTCAAGTTTAGAGTTGTGGAAAGTAACATTATGTTATGTATTGTATTTATTGTAATAGCATTATTGTTTTACCTTTCTCAGTATCACTGGATGAAGCAGTACAGAATTGTAGAGGCATTATAAGTGAACTCAGGAAACTTGGCTTATATCCTAACCAGCTGCAGACAGTAAGCACCAAAATTCTATCTATTAAATATTGATGGGTTCTAAGGCTTAAAAAAATTGTTTGATTGGCGTAATACACAAAAAAATTAGGGTAGGTAGGTAGGGGGTTTTGTGTTGTTTTTTTACTTTTAAAGCTGTAAATTGTGTTTGATAAAGGCCTTGGAACATTTTTTCTCCTTTTTTTAATTTTTAATAAAAAAAAAAAAAAAAAAAAAGTCTAGGGTTGGGCCTAATTTTAGAGTCAGCCAGGTCACGCCAATCAAACATTTTTTTAGGCCTAACCAAATAGCTTGTATAACAACTAGAAGCAAACTACTGTACATGTTCATGTAACCTCGACTCTTTCAACTCATTTACATAATTTTGGATACTATGATCGTTTTCTGAACCCTCTAATTAGCATACTTTTGGATACCTCCATATTTGGTTTACCTAATCAGTTATCAATACCAGTCCTCTTGTTCTGGGCATATGACGTATGCTCATTTGTTGTTCACATAAGTGACATCATTAGAAATTGTCAATTTGTCCAGAAAAGTGACAAACATTTGCACTTTTCTTTCCATTACTGTCATATTGTGTGGTACCATATAGCTAAGGTGTTAGTCCAATATGTTGAGAAAATATTTCTGCTGATGACCCTTTGTTGACATAAGCTAAATAATTTGTATTTGTGCTTGAAAGGGTACAAATTGGTGCCATTTCTTGTTGGCCATATGCCTCCGCTGCAAGGCATACTGTTTTTGCAATGTCCAAATGTCCGTTCGTATGTACAGACAGATACTGTATCTCTTGAATGGATAGGCAGATTGATGTCAGATTTCTAGGATAGGTAGGCCACGATCAGAAACTCCTTTTTGGGTCTAATTTGCATATTTGTTATTATGATAATGAGAGCTAATTTGCATATATTTTGTAATTTAATTAGGCCCTCCCTCCGTCCGGATGCTGTAGCTCATGAATGGATGGGCCGATTGACTTCAGATATTGTAGGATAGGCAATCCACAGTTAGAAACTCCTGCTACTTTTTTGGGGGTCTAATTTCGTTAACTCTCAATTCTTTTTTCTTCATTGTTTGTTATTTGATGTCATAACTCCAGTCTCCAATCAACTTAAAAGCACTCTCATCTTTATTCTTATTCTATTTTTTTGTCTGAAGGTTTCGCAAGTTACGGCGCTAATCGCAAGCTGCCAAGAAAGCAGACGTGATTTTGTTATGCAACCTAGAAGGCAATGCTCCATTCCTAGATACAGTACTAATGACCATGACATCCTGGGAAAGGTGAGTGAATTAATCATGATTGGGCTGGACAAAAACAATAATTGTGTTCCCAATTACATGCGTCTGGGTGCAAAATATTTAATTTTACAATTAATATTTTAAATTGTGGTCAAATGCTGTTGAAAAAATGGGTCGTTTGAAAACTATTTTATGTTGCATAAATATTTTGACTTTCACCTCCAAGTTCCTTGTCATATTGTGATGCGATCAAGCAAAATGAGTCTGATGTTGAACAAAATCAAAATTCAGCTTTCAATCTCATTATATGAGCCATGCTCAGACCTTTATTTTGCTGAAAACCCCATCATAATTAAACATACGGTTCCAGAGATATGGCCATTTTAGTGTTGCTCAGAACAATAAAATACAAAGGAAGCTGAATACTATTATTGATTATATCTCAAATTCAATATTCCCGATATCCGACTCATTTTGCATCACATTATGGTAATTTTTTGGAAAATAATATTTATGATAGTGTTTATTTTAGAACTTGTAGCAATGGTGTTCAAGGTCACAATGAAGTCAACTTGTAAAATAGGCTGAAATTTTTTTTTTTAATTGTTTCAAATGAATATTTACTATGCGTGGTGTTCACTACCCATATCTTTGGACGACCAGTTTAGGATGGCCATCCCTATTGTTTTACTTCTGTTGCCAAAAGTAATTCAAAACTGATTGGGGGAGGGTTTAAAAATGAGACCAAGTAAGAGAATGGGATAAGGGATAGTTTCTAGGATAAGGGTTGGGTTTCAGGGCTACATGTAAGATTAAGGCTAGGAAAGATAAAGATAAAGATTAAGGCTAGGATTTAGAGATTAGGGTTAGGATTATGGTTGGGAGTGGAGACCTCTTCCAAAGTTGTTCAAAATGATGTGCTCCAGTACATTTCTAGCAGGACTCACTGCTAGTCTCATTTCCAGTTTTGGTTTGACTTAACCCTAACCTTGCTAACTCCCTTTGTTTTACCCAAGTGGAAGGAAGGAAGAAAGAAGATGAGGAAAAAAGCATGGCAATTGCCAGCCATAAATATTAACCCTGCCTGGGCAGCGATTTCATTTGTATATGTTCCTTGGGATCATTGTGCGATCTATTGACTCTCATGGGAGGCTGGGCCTCGTAGTCACTTCATACTGATAGATTTGTGGAGAGTTAGAGTTATGCATGGAGTTGATTTATCCATTTCCATTGTTTTATCGCACACAATGTGAATCATCTGATCATCCTTTATTCTTTCTCTAACCTAAAGGTATGCCATCTGGCAGAAGTGACAGATGATGACGTAGCCCGGGTACTCTCATGGCACATGGCCAGTGACATGGATTGTGTGATAACAAAGACAACAGATAAAGCTAAAGAAGTGCATAAGATCTGTGCAGGCAGACAGCAGGTGCTCTCTATTGATTCTATATATCTCAGGAATCTCCCAGCAGCTGACAAGTAAGTGATGTTGCTACTGAATAGACCTGAATCCTGAAAAAAATGGAATACCTGAGTGGAAAAAAGGCCCAACTCCAATTTTTTACAAAAATGAGTTAGACCCAGCATTTTATTGCCAGCAGACTGTTCTTGTGTGTAAAATATGAGCCAAACTCCACTCTCTAAATAGTCTTCCACATACACTTAATTATGGTTTTCATGGAAGAAAGGCCCAACTCCATGGAGTTGGGCCCTTCTTCCACAAATATTGGGTTAAAAAGGAATTTTGTTCATCCATGAAATCTGCTTTTCAATACAATAAACTTTCTTGCTAACATATTACATGCTTCTACCTGTGCAATTAATGGATAATTACCAAATTTCTGTAGCTATTTATAACACATCTGCTTACGAAACTAGCACTTGCAGTATATTAGTGGAAGAAGGGCCCAACTCCAGCTCGTAATAAGACCTGTACCGTTGCCATGGAAACATCATATATAATTTCGAATGTATGTAATATTGTATGTTCATGTATCAAAGCTCCCCAGAAGATGAAAACATTCTGTTTATAAAACTTTTCAAAATATTAAGTTTTTTCTTAATATCTCAAAAACAGTTTTGATGGAGTTGGGCCCTTCTTCCACTCAGGTATTCAATTGTGTTTGGACCCCCGATGATCGATGTTCATATCCTCACTGTGTAATACTGTAAAATTCAATATGTACAGTGAAAATGTTCACTTCAATAACACACCATCACGGGTCCAGTCCCAAAAGCTTTTGGTAAATAGCCCAATTTTGCCTCACTGTAGCCAAACATTTGTAAGTTGCCCAAAATATGCGGGGAAATTGTCTAAATTAATACAATTTCGTAAATTTGGCCAAAATGTTGGTATATCGATGGGTCTACATTTCTTTAAAAATTGGTATATTGATGGGTCCCTTTTCAAATTCTCAGTGGCACACCCCTACCAAACCAAACATGAGTATCCCCCAAGTGTCTTCAAACAACAAACAGCAACTCAACAGTAAGAGTTGGTATGTCTCAAAACTCCAAACTTGTGACTTTATGCCCATTTCGTGGGAACAGATTTAATATATAATTGATTTTGAGCCATATTTGATATGAAGCAGTAAATCTTTGCTGCCACTACACAAACTTGCTAATTGTTGTTTGTTATGCTAAACATGCTTATTTCCATCCCCAGTTTCGTAATATTGTTAACTCATTTTTCGGCACAATTTATCTGGACTTTCTTCCTGACTAAAATCATCAATTTGCCTGGAGGAAAAAATACATCAATCAACTTATCAAGTGTTGTGTGTAGTCTTGTAATGACACCTTCCACTATAGAGGCCATACAGCTAAAAGTGCTCCATTTAACAATTGTTTAGGCCAGGTATTTTAAATGGACAAAACGTATATGAAAATGATCAGAAGAGTCTTTGGAATCTTTTCTGCTATTTTGTCAAATTTGTAACTCGTGCATTATATTCCATTTCCATGGCAACGGGTCATTTCCAATGGGTTTTGGAGGAGTTTTCTCATTTTATACCCACAAATGTCACATTTCAACTAGCAATCTCTTTTAAATTAAATGGAGTAGAAACTTCATAGTTTGTGTGCAGAATATATGACACAAATTAACTTGAGATTATGATAAATAATTCATATTGAATCAATGATATTTTCCAGACCTCTGCCACATATCAAGGTTCAGATCAGAGGATACAGGCCACCAGGGAACCCAGTGTTTGCTAGGAATCTGCTACACTTCACAGCCGACAAACAATCATGCCAATTAGGTAAGATCATAGGTTAAGCTGTACTTCAATAAGGTGCTGAATTTTGTTTTCATAGAAGGCATGGAAAGTAGAGAGGATCATGTCCCTGAAGATATAGGGATATGTGTGATTAGCATGCGGTCACCAGTCATCTCATAAACAAGGTTCTACCCCTCAAAGTGTGTGTTTTATATGCATATGACTTTCATATTCTAAAATTATAAAAGCATTCTGTCCGAAAAAACAAGGCACGGAGAACCACAAGATGGCGGATCTGTTTGAAGTTTCAATATGTGTTTTGCATCCTGGTTGCAAAATATGTTATATGAAAACAGATTTCGGTAACATGCTATAGTAACACCTTCCCTCTGCAGAAGGTATGTCTAAAATTAAATGACTAACAATAAACCGATTTCTGTAGCATTCTATATACCGTACCACCTTCCCTTTCATGAAGTACATTTGGAATTGAATGGCTAACAATATAAGTTTGCATAATTTAATTTCTTGGTGCTCCTTTTCAGTATTTTCCCAGTTGCTAGGTGATACCATTGTTGTTGATACTTTGGATGATGCCAACTCATACAGACAAACAGTAAGTATAAGCACGCAAGTTCCTTGATACACAATGTCATTTACACATATGTACTCTACCTTGATATAAACATCTTAAAATATTTGGGGGAAAGGAGACAGTTTCTCTTTAATTGCATTAGAAATAGAAGGTGTTTCAATATCCTTTAGACCCAAATAATGTGTCCTCAGAAGTAAAAAATGTTTAAATATTTGGTTAAGCTATGCCTCACCCATTACCTTTTTACTGCCTCAGACATATTATTTGGGTGTAAAGATACCGCACTACCCTCATTAAACACTTTTTTCTCCATTTGTTTTTCCTGAATTGCCATTTACTTAGGGAAGGGGTATGAACGTTTGGACAGTATTTATTGTGGGACATTAGAGCACATCAGAAATATCGAATTGCATTCTGAATACAAAGAATGTCATTCTGATATCAAATAATTTTGATTTTTTGTAATTCGCAATGTAATACACATTTTATGGCAAATCATTAAAAATTGATATTTTTGATATTTAACAGTACTTGAAGTAAACTTTAAAAATCTGCTGATTTATACTTAACGTGTATGTAGGTGGGATGAAAAGCCGACGATCAATTGAAAATTTTGACCTTTTGTATTGAAGATAAGGATTTTTTTTCCCCAAAACACCAAAAAAATTAAGTCTTTTTGGGAAAAATTTTTTCCCCAAAACACCAAAAAAATTAAGTCTTTTGGGAAAAAAATCCATATCTTCAATATGAAAGGTCAAATTTTCAATTGATCGTCAGCTTTTCCTCCCAGCTACATACACTTTAAGAGTATATCATTAGATTTATAAAGTTTACTTCGAGGACTGTTATATATCAACAATTTGACAAATATCAAATTTTTATAATTTGTCATAAAATTTGTATTAGGCTAATGGAACTCGATTGTTAGTTTCCTATTGACCGCCCGCATCACTTTTTCAATTTGACAAAAACTTTCATTATTTTCATAAAAAAGTCAATTATCTGAAAATTGAAATGCAAATAATCAAAATTTGAAACTCTCAAAATGTCTGACATCCCCTGCTGATCATAATCAACAGTTTTTCTTAGTTGTAGGGGTAGAGGATATATGTTCAGTAGCAAATAATGGAAATTTAAGGATTACCTCATCATATTTCTAGTGATTACAAAAATTGCAAATTTCTTTTCATTTTAATGAAAACAAATTCAAATCTTTTCTCAATCTGTTGCAAAATGTCTGTAAAGATGATCTATACTGGTTTTGAGATAGTCTTTCATCAACAATATACTTTGGTACTGGTGGGGTACCTAAATTTGGAGAAAGCTGTTCATGAAATCATTGATTTTGTTGACATAATGGATAATGAAAATAAACCGAATAATGAATAATGAAATAGCGACCTCGTCCTTTTTTTCAAACATCCAATCGGAAACTAATAATCGAGTTCCATTGGCCTTATATCGTGATTTTCAAAAAATGAAAATTATTTGATATCAGAAAGACATGCTTCGTATTCAGAATGCAATTCGATACGTCTGAGGTGCTCTCATGTTCCATAAAAAATACTGTCAAAACGCTCATTCCAGATCCCTTAATGTGATAGATGTAGAGAAAATATTTTCCAAACAAGCAACTTCAATACACACTTTATATTTTGTTACTTCCATCTATTCTCATATAGATTGTCAAGTATTGCGCATGCCCCACTTTGCTCACAAGAAATGGGGAGCGTATTCGTAGCAGCGGCAAGTTTGGTGGCACACAAAATAGCGCTCTACCGTTGGAGAGGATGCAAGGAAGAGTGTTTGGTGCTCCACTTCCTGAAAACTACTACAAGGCTGGTAACAAGATAGGTGAGTTAATGAGAATGGCTTGAAATGAATTGTCACATTAAAGGTGTATGACCCCATTGACGGTCTCACCCCCCACCCCCCGCCCCCACCCCTTTGACTCTCAGGTAAAAGCTCATAATCCGGCGGGCATTTTAGGCATGACACATGTTTCGGTTAGGTTTTATGAACAAAACCTTGGTAATTTTGATGATTACTACTGCAGAAGGTGTGTACTGTTCTATGGGCCATTTAGACTACCCCGTAGTCCACTTGCCCATTCTGCATATACTCTGGATATTGTATTTAAGCTTAAAACTCTGATTTAATTAATGTGTGCACAATTGATAGATTTTCACATCTGATCAGTCACCCTACACCCTCTGTTTGTTAGCTCCCCAAGTGGACTACTGACATTGGATTGCGGTCAGAGATGCTTAACACGGCTGTCTATGAGCTTCTATGGATGAGATTGTCGGAAATCTGGCCTACTAAAATTGGCCATGATGTAATGCATCTTTAAATGGATCTGGCTTGTGATTGGTCGCCCAGATCTTGTTATGGTTTAAATCCTCCGGGTACCTATCATTACCATTAATAACTACATGGTACACAAGTATGCCGCCATTGTGTTATGTAATTGCATGAACGCGTCAATAAGTGCATGAGTAGCGTATTGTATTTGCTTATGGTTAAATTTGATTGATAAACAAGTATGATTGACAGTGTGAGTGTTAGGGACTTTGCCCGCTCAAAATCCCGTTTAAAATTAAAAGTCCATAGTCTATTTTTAACCTGGAATTTCACGATTAATACAATGGCATATTTTAAAATCAGAATTGTTCAGTGAAGTGCCAATACAATTATGACATTATGATATGTTGCATTCAATAATATAAGCCTACGTACACTTTACTTTTACTGTCACTAATATAATTATATACACTTTTTCATAACAATTTTATACTAGTATATATTTTGATGTAATAAATATCAGTATAATTTCGAGTTCAACTGAATGCTTTCATCATGATTAACATTAATAACATGCTTTTATTTATCAAAAATAGACTATGGCATAGTCTATGGGCCATTCTGATACACATATTTGCTTTTACGATCCAAATTGCTAGAGTAATTTAACTCAAAACTCAGAATAAAATTTATGCATAGGCCTAGTGTGTTTTTTAGCAAAAATAACTGTTATTTTCCCTGCTATAGAATTGCTGGAGAACCTGGTAATTGCCATACAGAAGAGAGAGGAAGCTGACCAAGACCTGAAGGACCAACTAGCTCAGGAGAAGACTCCAGAAATGCAGGAGAAGGTTAGAGAATGTCAAGAATCTCAGGAACAATTGGATCTCATAGAGAGGAAATTAGGTAAGGATGTGTGTGGGGGAGGGGAGTGTTGTACCTGTGAGCTTGGGTGGGTGTTTAAAGGGATTGTTAGAGATTTTCCATACAAAATATTTGTCCACCAAACAATCAGTGATTATGTGAAGGCCAATTTGATCATAATATTTTGCATCTATTTCATAAAGCATGTAAATGACCTGCATTATATCCTTCATTAATATATGTGACCCGCTCTGACGAAACCCGACATAAGTCACACTCAGCCATTCAAAGATACAGCGAGTCAAAGTTGGGAAAGGGGTGTGAAAAACCTTGTAGATTTTGTTTTTCACTTTTTATTATTTTTTGATTCCTTTATATTCTTTTACATTTTAAGCACCCTAATTTAGCATTTTCTGAGACAACCCCAGTCCTTAACATATCATTTTACAACTTTAAAGCCATTTTTTGTGCATTTGCCTTTCTTTATGTGTCGCTTCCCCCCTCCCAGTTGAAAGACCGTAGAATGAGGACCACATGTCCCAGAAACATAATTTTGGTATCAAATGAAAGCTGAAGACCTATACTAAAATGATAACATCAAAAACTCAATTTTCAAAATTAGTGACTTATGTCTGGTTTTGTGGGAGCAGGTCACATATTATGCGATCAGTCGGACAGTGCGATAGATCTTTGCAAAATAGTATTCATATTATATTTGTGACCTCCTCCCCCAAAATGAAATGCAAAGTTGCCAGGGTAATAAAAAATATGACAACATTCAATAGAAAATGAAGGAATTTCTCAAGGAAATACTGATTTTTGATTAATAAAGAAAAATGGTAGGAGCAACCCAAACATGTTTGGTATGGTTTTAACGCTTATAAATAAGGAATTCTACCTTTGAAAGTTTTGTCGAACTGATACTCACTTTGTGAGAGTAGGTCTCATATGGGACTCTCGTCATACCCGGTATATTTTCTAAAATGTTCATGTATATTTTTTTCTAATCTGTTCACAGGAATGGGATTGACAGGAAACTCCATGCCTTCAAGACCTCCCAGGAATTCCTTGAATAATAACAATGAACCGCCACCTAAAAGAGGTCGTACGACAGTACGTTCCGTTTCCCCAGCTCCGTCGTCATCATCTACAACAAGCTCACCTGGAACTGGTAGAGGTACTCGTAGAAGTCAGCAGTCGCCATCACCGTCACCATCGCGCCAGTCAAAGAGGAGAAAACCTTGAGTTGATGCTTGGAAGAACTAAAACTATCTTGCACATATCAGTTAGATAACTAAAGAATCAGTATCACCACAATTTCCATTGTGGCCCACACATCAATTATTTTACCATAGTTAACATTTGTATTATGATGCTCTTTCCACGAATTCGTACTTATGCTTTATACATAATTTAATCAGGCCAAAAAAAAAAAAAACAAGTTTGTTTCCTGTAAAAAAATTTTTCACTTTTCAAAGAAAAAAACAGAAAACCGGAAAAATCGCAAAAAATAATATAAAACACTACTGGAGTAAACATTTACACATTACACAACAAACGAGCGCAGTGAAAAACTACTGGAGAAAACATGACGCATTTTTTTAAATATGTTTTTTATTCTGCAGGTTGAAAGGGATCATAAATATTCTGTTTTTTGTGTGTGTGTCGGAGAGACCCACTGTAAATTCCCATTCCAAATCGCTGCAAAAAAAAAGTTTTATTTTTGTCATTTGAAGACATGTATTAAAAAAACCCAAATAAAACAACACATTTCGCATTTGACTTTTTGACCTGCTACAGGAAACAAACATCTTTTTTTTTGACATCATACCAATAGTAGTATAATATTTATTTCGTTCAGTTCATGTAGGATTAAAATCAATCATCTGCCAGCAACTTCCTCACTAAGTGGGATCCAACTACTTCCACTTTTGAATTAAACATGATGTTCCTTTTTTTTTAAAGTTGGAACAAAGTTATAAACAAGTTATAAGTACAAGATATTGTCAGATGTGCTGCAGTTTCAATATATTATAGTAAAAACACGGTACGCAAATGTTAACTATGGGGGGAAAATTGTGGCCGGTACTGTGTCTGGTAAAGAAGCAGCTTTATTTTGAAGGTCATGATGTTGGTGATCTTATTTCCAAAATTGGAAAAATGTGAGTTTATCGTAAGCAGGACCTAAACTGTTTAGATTCAAATTCCCTGCTTTTTAATTCTAAGGAAAATTACAGAATATTGTATAAGTCTTGTCATCAATGTTTCAAGAACATTCTGGCATAGGAAAGCATTGAATCTGATTTTTCTTGTTCTTTTTTTTAGGGGGGGGGGGTGATACTCTATTATGTGACCTACAATATATCAACCACTCTTTATCCCATTTAATGAGGGAGCACGGTGGTCAAGCGGAACAGGCTCCGACTCATAATCGGAAGGTTGCGGGTTCGAGCCCCGATGCCGCCATCATGTTGTATCCTTGAGTAAGGCACTTTATTTCTATTACCGCCATTCTGAAATACTGTGAAGGTAACAGACTCGCTGTGGAGAAGGTGTAGCGATCCCTATATCAACTTTACATGGAGGAGTCTGGCCCAATCGGCAATGAAAGAGAGATGGGCACTCCGATCACTGTTTATACAGTATCGTCTCCTTAACCTTTTACCTTAATGTCACACTAAAACCTAGTCTCAGCATGGTCACAAGAGCTTTTGTACCTGTCTTGCAGTTGATGAGACTGAATTCTGTAATAATTGTCTTTTTTTTTTATGTCAAACCAAAACTGTATTCTTAAAAAACTGTTTGTTATATTGAGTAAAAGTTTGTTCATATTTGTACTTCAACTGAAGTTGAACATCTTGTAAATATTTGTGAATAATACCTTGTTTCTACTTGTATTTTGTTACGTAGCTAGCCACTAGTTTTCAAGAGTTTCACAGAAGTAGGACACTTTTCGTATGTTCATCAATCTCACTGAAAGATCCAGTGTTTTTTTATGTCCTGCATTCAAGAATAATGACTAATTCCATTCCTGAACTTAAAATATTGAATATATTTCAAATTTGCAAATGGCTGCCCATTTTTTGGTGTATAAATTTGTTGGCAATTGTGGGAAAACTTGAGTGGAACCGCTACATGAGTTCATTGATATGAAAAGCATGTGAAAAACAGTGTCTGTAAATAGGCACTGATTTTCTTGGGCCTGTATTGTATGTGGGGCTGTAACTTTGAACTGTATTTGGTATTCTATTACCTCCATGACCCATTATGCAAAATCACACACTGTGATTTGTTGAAATGCGTCATGTGAAAGACTTTCAATTACAATTACTTGTTTCCCAATCGTATCTACCCAGGAAGCACAAAAATGTTCCTGAAAATAACATTATAAACTTTTCTGGGTTTTATTCATAATGTTTTAATAACATTTAAATTTTGGGTTATATAAAGGTCTTGAAAATGTCTTTGAAACGTTTTATATGAAAAAACACTACAAAACACTTTTAAGGGTAGACAAGGTACTGTTGGTCGAAGTAGCAAAAAAATATCGATTTTCATTATGTAAATCAATATTTTATTGAAAAATAACACTTTGATGTTTTGCAAAAGTTCATTCTACAAACCATATACTTTCAAACCTTGCTTGATTTATCGTTGTTAATGAGTTATGTACGTTAATGTAAGTGTTGCAGCCCTCCTACAACATAACTCAAGAACCACAGGACTTACAAAAGTATATCTGTGATATTTGAATTCTTCTACACACTCGCTATGAAATGAGCAATGCGATTTTTGCCAAAGCTGACTACCATTCGCAAGATGCTGTGAACTACCAAATCGCAACACTTTAAAATAGTGTCAAACCTTAAAATGTCAAAATGTTATTGTAAAGTATATTTTGGCAAACATTTTTGCACAATATTTTGTCAATCCTTAAAAAAACATTGTTAGAATGTTTTGCATCAACTTTGCACAAATGTTCTTTGAATGTTATTAAAACAATATACCCTTTATAAAACCTGACATTTAAACATTTTCTGTAAGACGTTTTATTTGCTGGGTGGGTAAATGACCGATAACAGCTGTGTAAACTTCATTTGAAATCTGACTAGTTCAGAAATAATGGCTAAACCAAAGAAGAAAATTATAGGTTAACAAAGTTTTGTATAGACCCTACCTCATTAAATAATGCAAGTCTCAAAGTCCCTCTATGGGAATCGGTGTATGCAAATAAATGTGACGTGTCATATCAGAAGGAAACACTTTTGGGCAGGATCGTAAATGAAGAAATAGCCAAAAATATGCCCAGGCTGATTTTTTCACAATTTGGGTTTGTTGCGAATTTGTGATGTTATTAATGTTTAAAATATTGTCTGATAGTTTCAGACCAGAACATAACTGGCATTTTGTATTTTTGAGACATATTTCAAGGTAATTCCTACTCTCAACATTGTCAATAATATTTTTTAAAGGCCAGTATCTCAATTCCCAATTTTATAATACCATAACTTATTTACGAACTCAATATCTTCCCTTAGGAATGTCTGATTTCATTAGAGAAAACAGCGTTGTGGAGCAAAATATCTCCATATTTAAGATTTGTAAAAACCTCAAAATTGATAACCTGCCCAAAAGTGTCTCCTTTTGACATGACACGTCACAAATGTTTCTATGTTTCTATTATTCTAGAATGTGATGAGCTATTAAATACAACAAAATCCAAATTTGAGTTTAATTAGAGGCTTGAGGATATGATTGATTGTTTATGCCTGAGGCAGAGCCAGGGGCTTATACAACAATCATGCCCTCAATTCTAATAATGGATGAAAGATTGTTGAGAATCATTTAAATTTATTGAAAAATCAGTCATATTGTGCAACTAATGAAAATTTAGGATTTAGAACTTAATCAATCAGAGAGAATTGTTTAACTAAAGTGTGTCTCGTCTCAAGTTGAGAGTAACACCATGTTGAATTTTACAGTGGCAGATTCAAATCGGTGCGTTTACGAGCTTGCGTCGCCTATACGCGTGTGTATATGGCCCGCGGAATTAGATTAGAGCGCATGATTTTAATCTGCTCCTGTAAAATCCAACATGGCGTTACTCTCAGCTTGAGACGAGACAGGGTACGATCAAAATTTAGATTGCTCAACATATAATAACTTCATTGAAAAATCAATCAGAGAGAATTGTTAAACTAATCAAAATTTGGCATGGAGGACAGTTTGTAAAGTTCTTCTTTTCTTTGTTTTATGATTTCTGTTGTTACATTTTATATTGTATATATCTTTGTTTTATGTTATGATTAGTGTGTAGGGAACAAACCAAAAGATTAATGAAACCCTATGAATGAAGCTAGTTTTGCTTAGCGTAGGGAGAGAGGCGTTGGTTAAAAACAGTGATTATGGAAGGCGAAATTCAGGTAATTTTGTCCCAAAAAGTTGAATTTTTCTTGATTTTTGATTCCAAAAAGTTTTAGAGGAAAATGACGCCCTTGGCTCCACCACAGGGGTTTTCAAGATACTGTGACATGCGCAGAGGTAAACTGGTTTACTGCATATGAATATCCAGTTGTACGTCTTAGTATTCAGGAATGCTCTGGCGCATGCCAATTTGCTACTTAGAAATAAATAAAAATAAAAAAGGAAGGATATCCTGGATAGGGAATCACATAGGTGAAAGTATACATTATATAGAGAATATAAACCCCTAGAAATATAGCTTGAGTAAAAGGAAAGATTGCTTGTATTTTGGCCCACTGTGGGTTTCATTTCAGATGAGAAAGTGGCCAGCTTTGTAACAAAACTAGTTATTTCTGTTCCTAAATCTAATTCAGTCATGACATGTACTTTTGAAATAACAATGTGCATCCCACAAGCATATGACTTTGTTAACTCTGCATGACTTGGAAAAATTTAACCAAACATGCAAAGCAATGTTGTTACTAAGCATGCATATTTCTGTGAAATGTGCATTGAATGTACGGTCACTTATGTCCGAGATTTAAATATAGCAACAATGGTATAGGTGGTTTATAATAGATCTTTTGGTTTGTTCCAGTCCCCATGTAGGTTAGTTTGACCCTTCCTAACCTGTTTTAAGTATACTTTATGTATTAGTTTAAAACCGTACGGTGATATAACAAGAACTCCCAAAAACTTGGTATTACCTTAATGTATACACACTCAATAGTTAGCCAAGTAGGGGGTAGGTGAGGCTACCGCTTCTTTGTTCATATCATCTTAAGGAAGTTATCTTTTCTGCTGATTTACATGTACTCCTTTTTATTTTCCTCTCTGTTTTTAAATTTCAGCATCCTCTTATTTTTTTCTGCATTTGGCCTCTTTTTATGTGTAGTCAGTTACTCTTACCTCTACAAAGTAGGAAATTAAGGAACCATATCTCAGGCCATATCTGGGGCTATGAGAAAAATGTGAGTTTTCTTAAGGTACCAAAATCTGGATTTTTTTTATGGAGTAAAGTTGGAGTAATGCTGTCACCAAAGCTAAAATGATTAACTGTTGGGATATTTAATTGTATACTAATTCCATTGATTGTATTGTAATGAAAGGTGTTATTGATGGTCATTTTAGAACGACAAAATAAAGCAACATCAGTCATACGCTGCACTTTTTCATGTAACCACAGTTTTAAAAAATGTGTTATTTATTTCAGAAAAATGTCTACATAACATAACCCCATTTGCACTACTGCCTTTCTTACAATGCCCCTGATTGGCTAATTACATGATGTTATTGTCTTAATAACCAATCAAAATAGAGCTTATAAAATCTCTTAGCAACCTCATATGTGATTGTGGCCCCTGAACATGTTTAAAACAAAACTGCCAAAAGGTTACATAGGATTTGCTTTAAACATGTTCAGGGCCAATGACACATAGCAGGTTTTTCCTGCCCAATGATGTTATTGCTGATTGGCTCACTTCGTGAAATAGTCCTCTTTGTAACCAATCAAAATAGCTCTTAGAGGTTGATAATTCGGCAGGTTGCTCATGAGAGTAATAATACATCATATAAATAATTCAAATCTACACTGGATATACAAATCTGCACTGACTTATACTTGGTCAAATTGAGAAACAATGAGGACACTATTAAGCTTGACCTATTATACATATAATGCTATCATTCATGGTATTGCATAGTTGTATAGACACTCTTAATAAATCTGTATAAAATCAATAACGTAAAGAACACTTAAATTTGATTGACAATTCCAATGAAGTAATATCACTAATTAAGTATTTGCATTTTTTGAAAAGCTTGCGTAGACATTTTCACAATTACATAACTGATTCGGGTGATTCCAAGTTCAAATCTTGGCCAAAGATTTTGTTTTCCATTTATAGGCCAATACAAAAGAGAAAGGAAGAATTATGACCTTATTTTATGTTGCCTATTAAGGTGGAAATACTATACCGTATGTGGCCTATTTAGTTCCCCAGGCGCTTACACCAGTCACATTCAGGGGGCGTAATTTAGACAATAAAATGAAAGTTCAAATTTGGAATTTAGACAAAATTTACCCATAAAATATCCATGGGACACGTATTACTCATCAAAAAAGGGACATTTGAAGTGGCAAAACTTGTATTTGTTTTCTTGTATTTAAAATATTATATAGATTGCAATTCACATTTTAAGTGATAAAATATTTTACTTTTAGTTTTTTTCTCATCAAATAGATTGCAATTCACACAAAAAGATGAGCAGATTTAAAGAGAACTAAACTGGCTGCTGCCAATTGCCTCTAATTCTCCCCCTTCCCAGTTGTCAGTTTGTCACTTCCATTCCATTTCCTTTCTTTTATCATTTTGAATGATTGCCCTGTTCAAACAGCTGGATACACCCCTATGTTCGGTTTATAATTAGCAAAATAAACGAGACCCTTAACATTGTGTATTGGTATAGAATGGCGTGCACACAGTTGGGCGCAAAACTTATGTGTTGCGTAATGCGCGGCTGGCACACACTTATTTGAATAAACGCCAGTGTAAGTTGGAACTTTATTGACATGCATAATACAAAAACTGAAGAATTTTCACCAATTATAAGCATAGCAAACTTTAACAGATTGTACTTACTCAAATGTAAGTTAACAAACAATTCCAAAAGTTTAAACTGACTTTCAACACACAAATTCACTAGTCCACTGTGACAGAACATATAGACAGAATATTGCCACAAGATTGACTGGGAAGCCACAAAGATTTTGGAAAAGGATGGTAGAGAGTACCCCTGTTTAGTGAGGGAGGACATCCAAACCAAAATCATAAAATCAAAGACAAAAAATATATATATTATATGCCATCCTTATACAATGCCCTCAATTGGCAATTGTCAGCAAGAGGGAAAATCCATCACATCTTAGGACTGCTTTTGATGGAAATGTGTGTCACACATTAAAAATTCAAGGTTAATAAATTTGTGTGCTGAAAGTCAGTTACTTTTTAATATTGTTATGACAATGTTTCAGTAATTTGACTAAATGTAATCCTGGTATCAGTCAATTTACAATAGCTGTAGTAATCTTACTTTATTGGAATTGTCAGACGTGTACGAGAGACATTTATCTACAATTATATCTTGGTAATATCATGGATACAAATGCTAGATCTAACACATTTGAACATAAAAATTTATATTGCTATAGCTGCTGGTGAGTATATGAAATTCAATGTGTAATACTCAAACGAGGGATAACATATGGAGATCATATTGATGGGTATTTGCTTTCTGCTTGAATGTTGTTGCCTATTGGCATTGGGCTATTCTATTTAAAATCCACACTACCCCTGTGGAAGATTGTGGAAATATCTACCACAGGGGGAGTATGAATTTTAAATGGAATGAACACATTAGCAGCTCCATTTGAAACTCACCCTCCCTCAGTAGAAGATTCAGGTTGAATCCTTCCCAGAGGGTGTATGAAATTAAAATGGAGTTGCCTGGTGTGTTGAAATTACACAGGTCTTTTCCATCCTCGCTGTAACTTCTGTATTTCATTTGGTAGCTCATGCCTATATAATTCTGGTATACTAAATCAAAGTAAAGATATCAATATTTGATATCCCTTGCCTGAGTAATTACCAATGACTATTTTGCTCCAATAGATAATTCAATCATTCCAAGAAACTGATTCTAGTACTGCAACCATATTAACAATGCAAATGTTGTTTCCAGAAAAAGATTCAATTATCTATCGAAGGAGGAAATGCAATAAAAAGTAACAAACAAGCTTTTACTTCTTCCCCAACCCATCTTTCATATTTTTTCCATTCACTATTCATTTTTGTGCACAGGTGAATTTTTAATCATACCATGTGACTTTTGAGGGAAGAAACTAAGGAGTGTTCTTACTTTGGTGAAGGGGGGAGGGGCAAAATGGAGGGGGTCAAAAAGTTTTTTATGTCCAAAGAAGGGGGTCAAAAAAGTTTCAGGTTCTCTGGAGAGGGTTCAAAAAGTTTTTGACTCCAAAATTTCCAAGTGCCCAGCCTCCCCCACCATAGTATTTCTGAACACTCCCTAATAAGCTTAATTTATACTCCCATCACTGACTGACAAGCAATTGGTTTTTGACTAGCGAGGTCGCTTTTCCCAATGCAACAAAAAGCCCTCTACCTCGTTGGCTAAAAACTTGTCGCTCGGTAATAGAATGTAAACACAGCTTTACTGGCTGTAGTAATAATTTAATGGGTTATTCAGTTTAAAATCACACTACCCCTGTGGAAGATTTTGGAAATATCTTCCACAGGGTGTATGAATTTCAAATGGAATGAACACATTAGAAAGCTCCATTTGAATTTCATATACCCTCTGAGAAAGATTCAACCTGAATCTTCCGACAGGGAGAGTGAGTTTCAAATAGAGTTGGTTAATGTGCCAATTTCATTTGAAATTCATACTCCCTCTGTATAAGATGTTTCCAAAATCTTCCACAGGGGTAGTGTGGATTTTAAATGGTGTAACCCAATTGAAGCGGTAGCTTAAAAATGTGGAAAGGTTTCTTTTTTTACCCAAAGCTACAGCTTGACAAAAAGATTTATAACCTAAAAAAAAAAACACTGTAAATTAATACATGTACATTGTTTTGTAGGCTTAACTCTGGCCATCCAGAGGGGATAAAGGTTACAAAGACCTGTAGATTGTAATTTATATAAGCTATGGAATCAAGCAAATCTGTTTTTGGCATTTTTCTTTATATTTTGGGTTATAATTTAAAGCTATTAGTTATGGACTTTCACTGGTCTTATTCCAAGAATTTGAAGTAAAAAATGTTGCAATATGTTTCTTGAAACTTTGCAAGTTTATAGTAGTGAAAACTTGCAATATTTCGTACACTTCTGATAGCTGAACCAAGATGTGCTTATATCCCAATAATAAAAGCAAGCCAACAACTAGCAAAATTAGATAAACAATTAGGAATTTTCATTCTTATTTTAACTCTGCCGAGTTGTTTGAACATAATATACATAGAAGCAACATTTACAAAACAACACTGTGGGAGGACATCTACGTCTGTTGCTTGCATATTAATAAGTGAAAGATTTGTTTTTGAGTTGTTCAAGTTAGGGTCAGTAGAAAAATGTTACAGACATGTATTATGCAGTGGTGGCAATGACTCATTAACATAGCCTAGTGAGGTCCAGCTACAAATGACCTCACACTGTTTGTCAGATTACCTTGGATGTTGGTGGCATAAGAGTTGACAAGAGGAAAGAAAATGGGCTATTTCTGTTGAAATGCTTATACCCTATGGAAGACATGACTTTTATCTTCCACATAGGGAGTGTGAATTTCAAATGGGGTCACTTGAATGGGTGACTCCATTTGTAATCTTCACCCCCTGTGTGGGATATTAAAATCATGTCTTCCATTGGGGGTGTATGGATACAGCAGGTAGTGACCTGTTTTGTCAAAATCTGACCCTTTTGTGAAGAAGCCAAATTAAAGAGAGAGAAAATGATACATCGTTTTTATATCATTCTCAAATTTTTGTAATATTTGATCCCACAAAACTTTTCACAATCAAATGTTAAATATTTAATTGACACATTAGTGTCTTGACTTTGACAGGCCAGAATACCATGATTTCATATGAGTACAGTGGAACCTCGTTATCACTATACAATGGTTTGCCTCAAGATCAGTAGTGACATACCGTAAACGTTCGCCTAATGGCGCTATGGACTCCATTGACTTAAC
Organism: Amphiura filiformis; assembly: GCF_039555335.1. Taxonomy (NCBI): domain Eukaryota; kingdom Metazoa; phylum Echinodermata; class Ophiuroidea; order Amphilepidida; family Amphiuridae; genus Amphiura; species Amphiura filiformis. The sequence goes on along the minus strand of NC_092631.1, from coordinate 53,244,306 downwards.
TGGAATTTTAGACACAAACTAAAAGTGCCCTCCCATTAAAATCCCACCAGCAAATAAGGGCACATACCCTTAATTCTTTTTGGCATTTGTAGAGGACGGAGCCCTCTATTTGTACATGAAATTTACCCCAAGGCAAAGGAGCCCAGGAGCGCCATTAGGCGAACGTTTACGGTAGGTGCATATTTTGCTGGGTGCAGTATTGAGTCACGCTTGTAAAATTAATCATGCAGAGAGTACGCACACGCGTACAAGAGCGGTTTGTCACCGTGCTGCAAAAAGGCATTGACATCACTACCGAACTTGAGGGGGGAACCAAAGAATGTTTTAATGTGTTTAAGTGTATGTTTAAATATATTTTGTTTTTAGTAGTTTTTATTAACAGATATTGTGTTAACCAGTTCCACTGTATTTAAGCTAATCAAAATTCTAATCTGTAGTTTAGGTTGGCCTTGCCATAACTGTATGATTAGTAAAGTAGGAGTGACTGCAATGCTATAGCTGGGGGAGGGGAATTACCCTGTAGACATTAATTTTGAGCAAAATCAGAATATTAAATGTGATAAATGAATTGGCCTAATACTCGGAAACGGGGTGCAAACTTTCCTTTAAAAGCCCATTCCATGATTTGCTCATCCGGAGGATCATAAAATAAATCAAAATTCAGGGTTTGGCACCTTTATTGTGTCATAGATGTGCTAATAGCCTGCTAGTGGTTAAGCTGAAAGCCATGTTTTAAATACAAAATGAGACATTTTACATGAATGTGTAATTTCTAAACTTAAGTAGAGAAATTAACTACATATTTGAATAGGGGCTTCAACATTGTCAATACTGCTGTTTTCCTTGTTTTTTGCCAAATGTTTCGTGGCAAAAAATACCTAATGACAATTTTAATGATTTATCCTTCACTCTAAGATGATTTATAAACAATTTTAATTTTTTTACATCTTCGTTGGAATCACAGAATAGGCCTATAATCAGCATCCTTTGCAAGATTCATGAGTGATTCTTTTGATATATCATACAGGTATAGCAAGGATATAAATAGTATGTAGTGGTTTGCCTCAATACAGTAACCAGACACATGCACCAACATTGGGCTATTCCATTTAAAGTCCACACTACCCCTGTGGAAGATTTAGCTAAAGTCTTCCACAGAGGGAGTATAAGTTTTGAATAGAATAGACAATTGGGTAACTTCCATTTGAAATACTCACTCCGGTTGTGGAAGATATAGGTAAAGCCATAATACATGGGGAGTATGTGTATCAAAATGATTAGCCCTGACCAATTACATTTATAAAACATACTCCCTCTGTGCCACTGTGGATGATATTTCCAAAATCTTCCACAGGGGTAGTGTGGATTTCAACTGGAATAGCCCATTTCTATAAAACAAGCATGTAATAATGTGAATAGCATAATATATAGGTAAACTTGACAGCAATTGTATATAAAACATAACTTAACTGCCACCTCTGCATATTTGAAGGCAAATGTTTTTTTTTGTACAAAATTTGTAGAAAATACAAGGTAGAGGATAAATTCTTACTGGACACTTAAGGCTATATGAACTACATACATGTATCGTTAACCCCAGTCAAAATGATTTATAATTTGCGAAAGAATTTCAGTACTGCAAAACTGCTACATTCAGAGAGAGATTATTTCTAATGCAATCCTCAGTCAAAGGAGGAGGTCCAAACACCAGAGCACTCCCCATTCATGAGATGTGGAGCCCAAAATTCTATGAATTCAACAGTTTTGCTTTATATTTTTTAGGGTGTCTTCATTGTCTGACCACCGGCATCCTAGCAGATCTGAAACCCCATTTTATTGTTCCGAACAATAAAACAAGGCCCAATCACTGATTCTACCAGGGGCTGACAGTTGTGTAGTTCCTGCAAATGTGGTTGTTAGTAATATTCATGGAATTAAGTAGTTTTACAGAATTCCAATTTAATACAAAGACACAGAATCACACATCTGCTCTTTAGTTAGTTAGTAATCGCATATGGTGTTCAGCACAGAACACTCAGATGTTAACAGTTACTTTAGTAACCAAAATCTTGTACGTAAATTGGTTTACCGATATCACATTACAGAAATATAAATGCATGGTATTGCTTATACATGGAGCTATTCCAGTTGAAATCTATGGAAGACATGACCTTATTAATCTCCCACACAGCGGATGTATATTTCAAATGGAGTCACTTATTCAGGTAACCCTATTTTGTATGGAATGTATGTGGAATATGAAGGTCATATCATTCCTAGGTGGTATATAGATTTCAACTGGAACACCCCATTGTGTACTATCATTTAAATATCAAATTGTTGATCTTTGAGAATGATTATTGTAAAGGTGTTCAAATTACCAACTTGCAGAAATTCATTAATTTCTCTTTCATTTCATTTTTGCAGGTACAAATGTGACACAATTGATTTTAAGATAATTATGACTGAAAGAATTGTCCAATTGACGCGATTCCAAATACAGCGCGCCACCTACGATCACGCCTGGCTGATCTACTTCGCGCAGAGCATCATGGGTAAAAGTCGACATCCATGAGACGTCGACGATGAACCATCGACCCTGGAAACGGAAACGAGTGTTGCTATCGATTACTCAAATTTGATTATTTACGTTGATGATGATCAGCTGTTGATTCAACCCTCCGACGAATTTTTTTTTCATTTTTGCCTCCTTTTTAAAGTTAATTTCGACAGTCATGGTTTAGGCCTACCTCTGTGAATGTTCAGAGTGTTAGGCCTATTCCCACACAAAATAATGGGCATCAATTAAACCCTTATTTTCAAACTTTTCCGAACCCGATCCGAGGCGCTTGGGAAAATACTTTAGGCTCTCGTTTACAAGAAAAGAAAACACTGAAAAATATGATTGGGGATAGGCCTACTTAGACCCTCATGAATATATCCTTAACAAAACCCCAATTTTTAAACCTTGTTTGTAAAAATTAGTAGGCCTAATTCTCAATATTTAGAATAACGAAATATTCAATACATATTTTAACAGCATGGACAGCGTAAAAGCATTTTTTTTTTAATACGATTAAAACGTTTTCAATTTCAAATGTACTCTATTCCTATTCAACCATCTACGGTTAAAACTCGATGTCAAAAATGTTGATGTCTCTGATCGAATTATCTAGGCCTATAAACCCGATGTCAAAATGTCAATTTTCGAGTTTGGGTAGGCCTATAATAGCAAATGCTTTTGATGCAAGACAATTTCAAACAGGAAATTTAATCTAAAACGCAAATTTGTGCCTTTTTATTTCTTGTTTGGATTACTTTTCCCATTACCATGCGTGATACATGATTAAGATAAAAGCTTTTGGTTTTCATAAATGTTTTGAACGCTTGTCTTATTTTTATTTTTATTATTTTTTCCTATCCTAGGCCTATAGATGTTTTACATTTATAACCTTTTACAAACTTGAATAGATATGAATTAATTGTTTTAAAGCATTTTTCGTGGTGACGCTTTTGAAAGCGCTCTTTGTAGCATGATGTAGACCTACTGTATGATCACGAAAGGTCGTAAATTTAGAAGCCATTTCCTTCTATATATAGCCCTGTAAACAAAACACTTTGGCCCCAATGTATAATGTCGGGAGAAAATATATAGGCTACTTGCACTAAACAAATAAACCTGTTAATTTTTAAAGTAAACTCTCGTGGTGCATTTCTGTCAACAAAATTACATAGGCTTAAAAAACATGTATAGGCCTATAGGCCTAGGTGTTTAAAATTGTCCAATTGAATATTTAGTCGAAAAAGTTTTTGATTTTTAAATGTTGTGCCGACCGATAATATGACTAAAAAGAAACTCATTCCAACCAACGTGTGCCATTTGGGAGTAGGCCTAGGCCTACATTAAGAGTAAATTTCCTTGGGTTAAATTATTAAAGGGGACAGATGAAATAAAGGTGGTATGACATGCAAGAAAGCGGAAGTAAAAATAAAATATGAAAAAGAAACATGAATTAATATTAAAATCGGGCATGACAATTGTCAAATTTAAACCTTAATTGTGACACGATCTGGTTCATGGGGGTCAAAGGAGGCATTTTTGAAACTTGTGTTACTGTAATTATTATATTATATACATTACACGTACAATAGGCTATCATTTTAAACTGAAAACACCAAAGGTCTAGCATACCGGTACTTGGTTCTAAAGTTATGAATTTTTTCATGCATATTTTCTTGATAGGCCTATGCCTTAAAATAATGATCTTTTAAAATTCATGTACTCTTTTGCAGTTTGAAACTTTTTTCATCTTTATTATGATGCTAGAACTCTATGAGGTATTGTTGAACTTATGCATTAAAGTCTCAAATTGAAATAGGCCTATTAACAAAAAATAAATGTTATTTTTATGCGGTAGGCTATGCCTACAAAGTGTTTTTATTGCGATCGTAGTTTTTTTAATGTTTGATAGTAATATAATTAAAAATACAAATTTAGGCTATCCATAAAATAAGGACAAATCAAACAATTAAAATAATAACAAAAACGGCAAACCAATGTGATGCATGTTTATAAGTAATGAGTATTAAGAATCTTTTTAAAATTTACTTGAATTTCTTTGTTGTAGGCCTATCCCATGCAACAAGGGTCAGCTATAAGCGCTTTCGTGCAAAAAAACAACAAAAAACCATTTTTAGAAAATGTAGGCCGATTACAAAAATAGTATGGATGTTCTGCATGAAGTATGCTGGTGTTATATTATTATCGTATTGAACAAACAATAAATTCAGAAAGAATTAAAACAATTTATTCTAATAACCAAAATAAAACCTAGGCCTATGCGTTTCCATTTTAAAAAAAAGGACAGGCCTAGGCCTACTTCGCATTGACTAGGCTCGCGCGTATCGGGCTGAAAAGCATCGTAAAGTTTAAAAACAAAATAGGGCGGCTTTAGAAAATGGGATAACAAAAAGTTAACACTTAGTTTCAACATCAAGTTTGCGGGTTTTAGAAAAGGACATCTGTGAATATCAAACTGCAATTTCACTTCAACACAGAAAATCTCAAAAAATTTCAAAAAGCACTACAAAACATTGTGTTTTTAAAGTAATAATCACAAACATGGTCAGCTATGGTTGATGAAAAAGGATGTCGACCCAAGACACGGGAAATGCGAATTTTCACTGCCGTCGTTGGTGGCGCGCTGTATTTGGAATCGCGAGAATTTCGGTGGGATTTAGATTGTTCTACATAATAAAATGTGTATTTTAAAAACTTTGAGAACATAAATCGGTTGAAATGTGATACAACATCATCCCGGTGGCACAATCCATCTCCTATTGAAAAGTGTTTCCAACAAGTTCGTACTCCTTGGTGACAAAATAAACTTCATGATCAGAAACAGTAAGCTGGCAAGATTGTTGGATGTGCCATCTGGTCCTTGCCGTTTGCTGATAAGTAGAATTGTGAGGGGCATGTTGACGCAGCTGTCTTAAGACTTCAACTCGTAGTCGCAATGGTTCAAGTCCCTGCGGCGTCAACATTGTACACTATTCACCCCTGTTGCCTCTCCCCACCCATGTGTACAAATGGGTACCGGCTTTATTCAATGCCGGGTAGGTAATGGACTGTTGTGGATGCGGTGTAGCGATCTTCCTGCAGCGATATCGATGTATAGAGGACTCCGTCCCAATCAGTTTGAAAGAGAGATGGGCACTCCGGCCTGAACACAGATTTGCCCTCTTTACTTTTACCTTAGAATTGATTATGTAATGAGATGTTTCACAAAGGGACACATGTATTAGTCCATATACCATCCTCGGTATCAAATTTTAATTTTTGCTGGAATCTGTTATGCTAGTTGTATTCCTTGCATCATTTCATTTAGAGATACAATAGAAAGTAATATCTAAAGTAATATCTAAATTAGTGACTCTGGGAAAGTATACAGACTATAGCTGTTTATTGCTATATGTGATGCGATCAAGCAAAATCAGTCGGAACTCGGAAATATTGATTTTGAGATATAGCCAAACAAAGGCAATATTTCCTTTTGTTTCCTGTTGTTTTGGGAACTCTTTAATTGCACATATCTTTGGAACTGATTGTTCAATTTCAATGGGGTTTTCTGCAAAATCCAGATTTGCAAATGCTTTTTACTATCCTATAAGAAACTGAAAATTTAATATTTCTGAGTTCCGACTGATTTTGCTTGATCATATCACATATGCAGAACATATGTCATCATTGATGGGCAGCAATGCAAAATGAAATGAAAGTGAAATAGTCACCATTCCTGACACACTTTATCACACAAATTCAGTAATTAAGTGTCCAGTAGTAAAAGCCCTAAGTAGTAGGACATAACATTAACCATACTTAGTACAGATAATAATAGGATAACAATTACATTAACATAAATTAAAAATGGTCCCACAATATGCCATACTTAGTATGGTGGACGGTATCATAAATATGGAAAGACTGTTGATTCTTGTTGATTCACTCACTGCTGTTATTTTCCATATGTTGGATTTTTAAAAACAGTTGTAGATGGCTTGTAGATAGGATTTTCACCCTGAAAATAGGACAAAAAAGAGAAAATGATTAATACATATTTCATGTTTTTCATTTCTTATTTAGATAAAATCAGCATACAGTACTAAGTAATTTTGTGCATTTTCTTTTACTGTTATATATACTGCGCCAATGAAGTATCCTTACACTTGGAAAAATAATCACAATTTCCAAACTGGACAAAATTTTGGGGTAAATTTGTTTTTTTAATAGATGCACTATCTAATCCTACACATTATGACACCACATTGAATCCAATGTGACCTCAAGAAGTAAAGTTACAAGCAATTAAATAGACAAAGGTTCAGTTTTAAAAGTGACAAACTGGCCTATTCAAAACTCCACAGACTAGACATCTGGTTTGAGAGTGGTGAATGGCTGATTTATGCGTTTGGCTTTAATTTAAAACAAAAGGAACAAAAGAAAACTGAAACAAAAGAACTGACAAATAAATGAAAGTTATGAAAAGTACAGAGAAGTAAAAACTGAAATAAAATCTGTTTTAAATAAGGCTTCATTGAAGAAACTGGGTTGCCTCTTTGAAGCGGTTTGTTGGAATCTTTTTGCACCTTGTATAGGCCAGTTTGTCAGTTTTTAAATTGGACCATCGTCTATTCAATTGCTTGTAACTTTACTTCTTGAGGTCACATTGGATTCAATGTGGTGTCATAATGTGCAGGATTAGATAGTGCATCAATTAAAAAAAACAAATTTACCCCAATATTGTTTCATTTTGAAATTGTGATTATTTTTCCAAGTGTAAGGATACTTTATTGGCGCAGTATATAAAACCAAACTAGTATCCTAGAATTTCCATGTACAGGCTGAGTCAAAAAGAAGTAAACTCATGTTTGAGGGGCTGTAACTCGAGATCTGTAAAGAATCTGCTAAAAATGAAAGTACCACTGGAAAGAGCAAATTCTACACGTCTAAATAAAAAAATGAATTGTTGCAATTGCTCACAACAAACTCAAGTTATACTCATTTGAATACAGCCACCCATTTTTGTAGCTGCACACGGTTTCACTTCCCAAGTAAGGCGCGATATTCAAATGCAAATAAAGTTCTGTGGCAGGTGTGGTTTCGATCAATAATTCCTACATGTTAAAGGGCTCTTTTCAGTATGAATTTTACCTCATTGCACTACATTATAATAACACGGGATAAATGACAACATGGCACCACAATTTACCTTGCACGGGGCGCAGCGTTTAAGTATCATGAAGATCATGAAACTAAGAAAATAAGAGTCCCACTGAAGTTCAGCGTCTTTTTCGTCTCCGATTTCCTACAGCTAACCGGGTTTCATGTAAGGGAGCAGTATATAAGAATGTGAACAAGCTCAATGTGCATGGGACACTAAGTAACAGACAGTCGGAAGCTTCAGACAGACCAGGAACTGCTAGATCACAAGTAAACATTGCTAGAGTTAGACATGCATTACAGCAAGACCAAAGATCAGCTCAATCCTTTACCCAACATTCCCCAATCAAGCTTCTGTCGGATCGTTCGTAAAGACTTGAATTGATATCCCTACAAACTATAGTACCGTCATGGACTTTGTTGAATATTAATTAAAAGCAAAAGTTGTTTTTTCAACAATAAATCCTGATAGCACTTTGCTGATTCGACGAAATTGAAATGGATGAAAATCAATCAGCCGTGTGCACCTACAAAAAACGGGTTGTTGTATTCAAATGAGTATAACTTTAGTTTGCTGTGAGCAATTGCAAGAATTCTTTTTTTTTTATTTAGACGGGTAGAATTTGCCCTTTCCAGTGGTATTTTTTTTTATAGCAAATTCCTTGCAGATCCCGAGTTACAGCCCCTCAAACATGGGTTTACTTCTTTTTGACTCAGCCTGTATATATTCTCTTAAATATTTGTACCCAATAAGCATGTTTATATATACTGAGTTTCAGAGCACATCATTTATGACATTTCTAATATCTATGTCTGGGCATATATCGCAACTGGTGCCGTATATAGTTAATCAAATTTACGGCTCACAATAATTCCCTCAAGTGCTGAATGACCTCTGCTGATTACCGATCACAACTGAAAAGCGCTGTGTTATATGTACCATTTCTGGCAATACCATACTAAATTTACCCTGGATTGTTCATGGTATATTCCTGAGACTGCTAGTGTTTTTTATAGTGAGGAGTTTCCAAACAATATCTGACCAGACAGAATTTATATGCAAAAGTTCCATACATCTGCTCCCAATATAAGCAAGCTTAATGCCTGAGACTTAATGTGCCGTAAAGAAATCCTACAGGTTGAGTCAAAAAGAAGTAAACTCATGTTTGAGGGGCTGTAACACAAGATCTGCAAGGAATCTGCTAAAAATAAAAATACCACTAGAAAGAGCAAATTCTGCACGTCTAAATAGAACAAAGAATTGTTACAATTCCTCACAGCAAGCTAAAGTTATACTCATTTGAATACAACAACCCATTTTCGTAGCTGCACACGGCTGATTGATCTTCATTCATTTCAATTTCGACGAATCAGCAAAGTGCTAACAGGATTTATTGTTGAAAAGACAACTTTTGCTTTTAATTTTATATTCAACAAAGTCCATGACGGTACTATAGTTGGTAGGGATACCAATTCAAGTCTTACTGAACGATCCGCAGAAGCTTGATTGGGGTATGTTGGCTAAACAGGTATTAAGCTGATCATTGGTCTTGCTGTAACGCATGTCTAACTCTAGGAATGTTCACTTGTGATCTAGCAGTTCGTGGTCTGCCTGAAGCTTCCGGCTGTATGTTCCTTAATGTCCCATGCATATTGAGCTTGTTCACATTCCTATATACTGCACCCTTACATGAAACCCAGTTAGCTTTAGGAAATTGGAGACGAAAAAGACGCTGAACTTCAGTGGGACTCTTAGTTTCATGATACTCGTCGACAGAAACGTGCGCTCCCGTGCGGTAAATTGTGGTGCCATGTTGTCATTTGGCCCTGCTTTTATTATAATGTAGTGCAATGAGGTAAAATTCATATTGAAAAGAGCCCTTTAACATGTATGAATTATTGATCGACACCACACCTGCCACATAACTTTATTTGCATTTGAATGTCGCCCCTTACCAATCAATATAATAGGTAGGCCCTACTAGGGAAGTGAAACCGTGTGCAGCTACAAAAATGGGTGGTTGTATTCAAATGACTATAACTTGAGATTCATGTGAGCAATTGCAACAATTCTTTTTTTTATTTAGACGTATAGAATTTGCTCTTTCCAGAGGTATTTTTATTTTTAGCAGATTCTTTACAGATCTCGAGTTACAGCCCCTCAAACATGAGTTTACTTCTTTTTGACTCAGCCTGTATATGTACTGGTAATTGAACAAATCATGTAATTTACCAGAAGAGAATTATAGGCCTACTTGTTGTCAATTGTTAATGGTTATTACCTGAAGAACTTGATTTGGATTGAGTCTTCTACCACCAGAAAAATTGGTACTAGCAGTCCCTCGCACAAAAATATTGTATTTCCTGCCTGGTGTTTCTAGAAGTTGGATTCAGCAAGACCCTTGCATTGCTGCTTTGTTGACATTATCAAAGTTCTTGGTTGCCATTTTAAAAATAGAACTAATCATTATTGTATCCAATATGTAAGCCTCCATGTCAGTATTCATATTAGAAATACCAGACCAGAGAAAAAAAGAGTTTTGACAAGAATCAATGTCTGATTGACTACCAAATAATTGGATATGTTTTTGTTGCAAACAACATTGTGAAAGATCGTGATGAATCTGTTTCAAGAGTGACTTACCGTCTGCCACCTGGCACTAGCTCGTTCTTTTTCAAATTGTTGAAATTCTCTTCTATCGTGTATATTTGTTAGCACCCGCCATATAAATAGAAGAGCTAAGCCAACAAGAATTATTCCTACTATAATTCCTATAATCACCCATAGTACGTCTGGAGGACGAGGGCATACTGTCAAAGAATAAGAAATATTTTAACATTAAGGCATGTTCGAGTAGTCATGGTCGTTAACTCCAAAAAAATTAATTTTCATGGGATTAATGAAAAGTTACACCTTGAAGAATTGAATGGATATGGAATGCAAAATATGCACTTTCAAAAATTGCTTTACGTACCGTAAAAACTTGATAGTTAGCATATGTGCTTACTATTGAGCGCTTTTAAAACATGCACACATGAAGAGCCCCATCCACAAAAGTGTAAAGGGTTTTGAGCAAATCAACAATACACATAGTTATATACTGACAAGTAAACTTGCAAATGTGTGTTTCAACCCCATTAGCTCAGTTGGTAAAATGCCAGACTTTGCTACAATTTCATGTTTTCGAAAGTGCTCGATAGTAAGCACATATGCTAACTATCAAGTTTTTACGGTATTGTGTTTCTTGAGGTTATGTGGTTTTATGAAGATGTTTCGTTTTAACACTCTTTACATCTTACATCATATCTCAAGAAGTATAGCACCTACAAAAGTGTAACTGTCATATTTGAATTCTTCGTCAAGCCCGCTTCAAAATGACCAACACAGAATCTTGATTAGCAGTGACGTAGCTTGCGACACCATCATGACGGATCATTATAAGCTACTTTTAGTGCTAACCAATACTCTGTAAAAGGTCACTTTTTAAGCATATTTAAAAAACGGCAGAGTCCAATACTAGTCTAGACTCTACATGCTGCTAACATACATAGATTTGCTTACTTTTAGTTGCTTGAACTTCGAGGTAGTAGCTTCCATTCTTTAGTCTCTCATATGAAAATATGAATGAACAATCATCAACATCTTGAAATATACAGTCTTGACTCCCTGAAAAAACACAATGTTTATATAATCAATGTACAGTTAAAGTCATATGAATGAATGATTTCCATCAAATTTAAATTTTTTTGTTATTCTTTACTCAAAATGCTGCAAAAATATTAGTAATAACTATCAGGAAAGGTTTCTGTCAATATTAATAGCTATTATAATGAACACGGAACCAATTGGAGAATAGTATCCTATATACATTTGGTTGTGCTCTCTGTCTGCTGAAAAATAATTTAATTCTTATGTACTTTTCACATTGGCCACATTAATGATCCAATTATACAACTTTGTGTTTTTTGTGGGTATACCGTAAAATCTTGTCAACAAGCATATAGAGTGTTTTTGATGAAAGCTAAATTAATACGAAACAGCAGTAACTATGCCAATGCAATAAATTGGTCATATGATAATACTTCATGTATATGCTTGTTTCAGTAATTTATTTGCTCAAACTCCATAATGTTATGATTTGGTTTATGAAAAGCGCCTGGATTAATTAAGCTGTCATCAAAAACACTCTATATGCTTGTAGATGAGGTTTTATGGTATTTTGCTTAGCTTGCAATTTGTTTTTATTGCATGGAGACAGAGCTGTCAGGATCTGCTGGGCCTGTGGAGTAGATGAAATAACTCTAGGCCCTGGTTTTAGAGAAAAAATTAACACACCAAACTAGTCCTTCAAAAGGCAATCATTCATAATGGGCTAAAGCTAACTGCTAAAGTTTGTGCCTTTGTGCATTCTTTGTTACACCCCCTTGTCGGCTGGTGGACAAGGCAGGCCTGCATGGAGGCAGCTACCAAGACACTAGTGGGGTTTTCCTACAGACTATTACAGACTTTTTGCAAACAGCCGAAGTCTCTGTGCTTTGTATGCTGTGAATTGTCGCATATTCATGAGGGTTGATCGTTTGATTATATGTGTCAGCGTTGTGTGCCTTCACATACTCAATAAAGCATCTGTCAACTTCATGGAACAATCGGCCCTTATAACGGGTGATGCTGGAACTTTTTGCGAATAGTCTGTAGTAGTCTGTGGGTTTCCCCCAATTAAGGGCTATTCCATTTAAAACCCACATTACCCCTGTGGAAGAATTAGCTAAAGTCTTCCACCAAGGGAGTAGGAGTTTCAAATAAAATAGACATTCGGGTAACTTCCATTTGAAATAATCACTCCAGTTGTGGAAGATATAGGTAAAAGCATAATACAGGGGGAATACGGGTCTCAAAATGATTAACTCTGACCAATTCCATTTGAAAAAACATACTCCCCCTGTAGAAGATATTTCCAAAATCTTCCACAGGGGTAGTGTGGATTTCAACTGGAATAGCCCATTCATCCTCATGATGAAAATCTTACCTGGTCTTTTTGATAATTCATCTACTATATGTACAGGATAAGGGCACTGACTGCATTGTGGGTCGGCACTGTAGAATTCACCTGATTGAAATGCTTTACATTGTACACAAGGTGCATTCAGTTCACATTCACCAGGACAACCCTGTAAATAACCAGTAAAAAACACGGTTTGAAAAGAGGCTTCTGAATTTCTTGATAATGATACAAAATAATCACCGGGTGAAACTTATAGTGTAGAGTTCATCTTGTGAAACTTATAGTGTAGAGTTCATCTTCTTAAATATGACCCCAAAGATGGCAGTAGTGATGACTTACTAACTGTAGCTTAGCTAAATAAACAGTTCACAAGTTTAAGTTTCCCCTGAAACTTTTTAACATAAATCAAAGTTTTGAAATTAAATACTTAAGATTCCATTCTGTATGCTTTATGAGACTGAGTGTTTAATGACCAAAGTGCAACTTTTAAAACTGCATCTTTTCTTATGAATTGGACCGGGTGTGTAAAACAGCATAGGCTACCAATAACTTTTTGAATTTCATAAAAAAAAAACTTTACCATTTATTTTGAAATGTTAGAGGTGTGAGCCTAGAACTTGTGAACCCTTCAGATTCTGTTTGATTTATACCACACTATTACAATTACAAGGTGTAACAAAATGATTGGTACCAATCATCAGTTTTCATTGATAATGGATGAGTCTGACATATCAAAAGGCAACATCAGATCCAAATAATTTGTAGATAATTAATTGTATAAAAAGTCATAAACCATACATTCTGACAATTTCAAGAGTATCCGATGCTGCATCTGTAAGAGGCAGGCTTTTCAATAAATATCAAAATTGATGGGTACCAGTGATTTTGATACAGCCTGTGCATCCCAATTTTAGGTCATCTAATATTTTTCAACAAAATTCAAAAGTAGAGACAATTATATAAACAAGAATATGAATGGAGCAGAAGCTTCAATTGAGCTCTTTAGTAGAATAGCTTCTCAACATTTTGTGGGGCTAGTGAAAGACAGTCTATTTGCAATAGCTGCCAGGTGTCATGTTTAACATGTTTGCAACATAGAATGCAGAAATTTTTGAATGTCTTTATGGCAGCTATTGCAGATTGAGCCTCTTGCAAGATAACAACTTTATTTTTTTCTCTTTCCAAAATAAGCGCAAATGGAAAGTAAAATAAAGATCATTTCCCAACAGGAGCAAATTGAAGGTGAAAAGAACTCCATTTGTTTCATTTTTAGCTCATTTGCGCCAGCAAATGAACTATAGTCATAGTCTAGATTTTTCTATGTTTTTTACTCTCTCTTGCTACATCGTTTGAGCAATGGAGCTGGTAATTTGAGGGAGCGATCTTTGCATGATCGTTCATGATTGTTACTTATTTATCTAGGAAAATTCGGACGGAAAGTGTGATTTTTGGAGCATTTTGTTCCGAAAATTGTTACCAAATTTTAGAGAATAGTCTCCTTTGCAGACTGTTTGTGGTGCTGATCATATTATAAACACTGTAGAAACTCCTTGATCTGGCGATGCTGTTTCATTTTGTAAAAGAGATGTTGAATTTTATTCCTTCAATGTTTGCTTTTCAGGGTTGCTTTGCCTTAAATTGGCAAATCCATAGATATTGCACCAAGGCCAACTAATAACTCAATGGTGCTACTATGTGCTAATAATGTATAATTTTTCCAATTGGGAGGTTTTGGGGGGACCAGTAAACAACTATAAAGGCTTAGCAGTCATAAAATACTGAGTAAATAAACTGAGAGCTAATTAACTACACTTAATTAGGTCAGGCAAACATGTTTTGAAAGTTGTAATGATATTGAGAAGGTCGTATCTGTAATAGCTACCCTATAGACATTTGACCATTTCTGCATTCTATATTGTACATAATATTAAAAATAAAGCACCTGACAGCTATTGCATAAACCCTACCTATGTGTTTTTACAATTTTGTATATAAGAGATAAAGTACACATTAGGGGTTTAGGGCAAGAAAACCCTATCTGCAATAGCTGCCAGGTGTAAAATGTGTACAATATAGAATGCAGAAATTACCCAAATGTCTATGGAGCAGCTATCACTGCAAACCCAGAACGTCTAAATTCAGCAAAACTTCTAGTATTGGAGATTAGATATATATAGAGTATTAGCCTTTGTTAAACTGGACAAAATTACTTATGGAAACAATTATAGACACATTCATGGTCTGCTAGCTCCCTCCCAATTTACCAGCCCAAATGGTTTGTTTTACACTTTTTCTGAAGATCACTAACTATTATTCAATGTTGATTGTTGTACAACTATAGAGTGCACAACTTATAAGTTCCCCCTAATACTTTTTGAAATGAATCGAAAATTATTTAACGAAATGTAAAATTGTAAAAAGATATGAGTAACCTTATTTGTTTTACAAATCTGGACCAATTTGTAGTGTCACACATGATTGCGTTCGGTCACAATGGTTCATTATGTAAAAAAATAGGCAGTTTTAAAAGTTGCACCTGAGTCCATAGGAGTCAAATTTCAAACAATACAGTATGTCAGGCCTGTTCATGAGTTTGTAATGGAAATAAAACTTAACGTCTAAGATGTGCAGTAGGAAATGTGTCCTCCTACACTGTTAACAAGTGCATTACATCGTCAGCGCATGCTGTCTGCGAAAGTCCGGATCCGTTGCTGGTTTCAGCCAGATTTACAGCTATTTACTATTGATATCTTCTGACGAACAGACGTGACACGTCAACGAGGTGCTCTCGGCTGATTTTTTACTTCTCCTGTCACCTGAAATTTTGTTTTCAATTTTCGAATTGCATTAGGCACAACTCCCATCTGACGAGCAATTTCTTTCACTGGTACATTTTTATCCAGCAAACATATTGCTTTCGACCCTTGAAGGAAATCGGACAAACGTGGCATGATTAAAATGTGACTTTTCTTAAGTGATGAACTGGCGATGTATGGTCTTTTCTCACTGCAGTACATATCCTGCCTAATTCAGCCATTTATCATTTAAAAAGAAAAGATTTAAACAACTGCTTTGCTTTTGAAAACCAAATATTGAGTTTTTCTTTAACAAACACGTGAATATTCCTGGCCTACTGTATTGTTTGAGAGTTGACTCCTATGGACTCAGATGCAACTTTTAACACTGTTAAAAACGGTCTTTTCTTTTACATAATAACCCATTGTGACTGAACGCAATGACGTGTGACGCTATAATTTGGTCCACATGTGTAAAACAAATAAGGCTACCGATACCTTTTTACATGGTTGCATTTCGTCAAGTATTTTTCGATATATTCTAAAAAGTATGTAGGGGGGAACTTATAAGTTGTGCACTCTATATATGTAAAATTACTGTTCAAATAATACTATTAATAACATCACCATTGAAATCCATGCTTATTGTTTGCTAGCAATTCACTGAACTGGAAATTAGAGTCACGTGGTAGCATGACCAGCAAGTTTTAAAAAAAACGACTGATAAAGAAGAATAAGAAGATGCACCGCGGGACTATATTTACACGAAACAAAACGCTATTGTTCTATGATATTTTTCGCTGGGTACAAAATATATCTAAAACCATGCTAAATCGTATTTACTATCCAAAGTGTAATATCTTAATAACTCATTAATTCAAAAAGTTACACCAATCATACAGTCAATCCGATTGTTGATAATAAATAAACATTCTTGCTTTATTTCACGCGGTATTTCATAGCCAAAATTAGTGGAAAATCATAGCTAATCATACTGATATCCACAATCTTTCGTCACTGCTACAGCCATACATGGCTGTCACTGTCGCACTACCTTTTGAGATTCACTTTCAAATATACCCTAGTATATTCCTGGATACCCTACATACAAATTCTGGATCCCATTCGCCAAAAAATCAAGTTTTTCGCAATTCTTTTATTCTTTCCGGACCACAGCATACATTCATATTAATAAATACTCCACTTTCACACGTCATCGTTATAACGGGTCGTCCCGTGGCGAAGCGGTTAAGGTCCTGGACTTCTAATCCATTTATGAATTTTTGCTCAGGTTGAAACTTCCCACCACTTTTTTTCTTAATGTTTTATTAACCAATGTATTGTCATAAATCAAGAATAACACCATCTCGAACATCCATTGCTATTATGATATTATTTTTTTTTCATCAAACAAACATGTCTGATTTTTTATTCTCATCTAGGCCTAGGCCTAGGCCTACTTTCACCATCCAGATGCTTTCACCATGCCTGACTATCATGACATCTTCGTTATTTAAAACACATTTATCATTGGCTCTGTTCACAGTTCAATCTGAAATTATATTTGCAATAAATATTATAAATTGTCACAAATTAAAATCACAAACCGCGAAAGATCACCAACAACTGCCGCTGAATATTGATATCAAACTAGATTTCACCGCAGGGCTATAAAGAACCATAAACCGCGACATTTGGATATCCAACTAGATAGCCCAGCAGGGCTACAAAGAATCACACACCACGAAATATGGATATCCAACAGGCTTAAACTATAAATTAGCTCCCGATAGAGGGCAGGGCCTGATAAGGGTAATTAAAATCACAAACCGCGAAAGATCGCTGACAACCGCCGCTTAATAGGGATATCCAACTAGATTGCCCCGCAGGGCTACAAAGAACCACAAACCGCGAAATTTGCATATCCAACAAGATTGCCAGCAGGCTTATCGATTATAAAGAACCACAAACCGTGAAATATGGATATCCAACAAATTAAGACCACAAACCGCGAAAGATCGCCAACAACTGCCGTTAAATTTGGATATCCAACTAGATTGCCTCGCAGGGCTATAAAGAACCACAAACCGCGAAATTTGGATATCCAACAAGCTTAAACTAATTAACTGCCGATAGAGGGCTTGATAAGGGAAATTAAAATCACAAACCGCGAAAGATCGCCGACAACCTCCGCTTAATAGGGATATCCTACTAGATTGCCCCGCAGGGCTACAAAGAACCAAAAACCGCGAAATGTGGATATCCAACAAATTAAGACAACAAACCGCGATAAAATGAAATGAAATGAAATGAAGAGCCACAAACCGCGAAAT
The DNA here is from genome assembly GCF_039555335.1 of Amphiura filiformis. Lineage (NCBI taxonomy): Eukaryota > Metazoa > Echinodermata > Ophiuroidea > Amphilepidida > Amphiuridae > Amphiura > Amphiura filiformis. The sequence goes on along the minus strand of NC_092631.1, from coordinate 53,226,455 downwards.
TTGGATATGCAACTAGATTGCCCCACAGGGCTACGAAGAACCACAAACCACGAAATATGGATATCCACCAAGCTTAAACTATAAATTAGCTCCCGATAGAGGGCAGGCTTGATAAGGGAAATTAAAACCACAAACCACGAAAGATCGCAGATAACCGCCGCTTACTAGGCATATCCAACTAGGTTGGCCCGCAGGGCTACAAAGAACCACAAACCGCGAAATTTGGATATCCAACTAGATTGCCCACAGGCCTATAGATTATAAAGAACCACAAACCGCGAAATATGGATATCCAATAAATTAAGACCACAAACCGCGATAAACGAAATGAACCGAAATGAAGAGCCACAACCCGCGAAATTTGTATTTGAAACTAGATTGCCCCACAGGGCTACGAAGAACCACAAACCACGAAATATGGATATCCAACAAGCTTAAACTATAAATTAGCTCCCGATAGAGGCCAGTGCTTGATAAAGGAAATTAAAACCACAAACCACGAAAGATCGCAGATAACCGCCGCTTAATAGGCATATCCAACTAGGTTGGCCCGCAGGGCTATAAAGAACCACAAACATTCAAACACGATTATCTTGCCTAGTCGGGGCATTTAGACGCTTCCGTAGTATAGGCTTAAATATATGCGCATTTACCAGTTCCAACTTGGAAGTAAATCGGACTTACTCTCCGTATCTCTCTGGCATTGTCAACATTGGGTGTGTGCTGTTTATATTTACATTTTCTGTACATATTTACGTTGCCTTGAATAATTAAAGTATATTAAAATATATATTGATCATTGTATGCGCCTCAGTCACGCTGCGTGATTTGAGCAAGTTTTAAAAATAAGCGACTGATAAAGTTTTGTTTAATTATTTATTGTCATAAATCATGAACAGCAACTTCAAACATCTATTTTTCGTTTTATGGAGCACTTTGTAACCTGATGACTTTCAAAGCTTGGAGCTGCTTGGTTACATTCATAAAAAGAAAAGAAATCTACCAAAAAAAGCGTTGACAACGTAAAGAAATCAGCAAGTTTAAAAAACCCACCTCGGCTCACTTTTTGAAACTTGGTCCCATTTTGAATACCAACAGGAAATCAGTGTTTTATTTTATTTCAACAGAATACAGCGTTTCCAACAAGATTACAAGCCTACTACACTTCTGGAAATGTTTTAAATTTATATAAATATGATTAAGTTTAAATCAGTATACCTATTACAAATGGGACCAAGTTTCAAAAAGTGAGCCGAGGTGGGTTTTTTTAAACTTGCTGATTTCTTTACGTTGTCAACGTTTTTTTTGGTAGATTGCTCCTTTGCAATGATTTATAAGAGCCCATAATGTTACCCACATTTGCTTCTTATTCCAGAACCACCCATGTGTAAAATGCACCCTATGCTGTTTTGGGCTTATAGTGTCTAATTTTGAGTCTATTTATCAGACTACATTTGAGGTCTGATCTTCTGGATTGTATACTCCCCAAATAGTGGTCTAAATTTGTGCCTATATTTTGGGAGCAATCGTTATTTATGACAGGGGGGAATGGGAAAATTAAGGGGGGAACACAAAATATTTTTTGGGTCTTTAGGGGGGAACCTGAAATACAGGAGGGGTTTGTTAAATTTTAAATGGAGAAAATTGCGATAACTTGGGGGAACGCGAAAATTTTGAGCGGACGCGAGGGGGGAATGCGAAATTTTGTGTGATATTTTTTCCAAAACGCCCATTCCCCCCCTGCCGTAAATAACGATCGGTCCCTTAGTAATTAATCCCTCATTGTTACTGCCAAACCAATTTTAGAGGATCTGCTGAAATATAGGCACTTTGGGTTTGCAGTGTATGGTCCTAAACCCTCAATATAATTGTTTCTTGTTTTCCTTCTCACCCAGTTGTTTGTCTCCAAAATAAGTACTTAGTGGTCCAATTAACATTATTGTTATCTTATTGACTATGCAGCTCGTAAAAATTTGGCCCTGCTTTATATTAAGGTGAGACAGGTGTAATCGGTTTTTGTGTGAAGATCATAGAAATTCAAAACTTGGTACAAAGTAACTGATATAAACAAAAAATACTCAAATGTTAAGCATATTAATTAGCTAATTTGCATATTTAATTAGGGAAAATGAGCTACAGCACCATTGGTGCTCTTGTTATATTATCAAAGTGTCAAATGACTCTTTAGTTTTCAACTCTTGTAAAGAAAATAGAATATTACCCTGCAATTCTGGCATGTAGCACCACCGTATTTATCTGTGTCGTTACATATACATCTACCACAGACACACTCTCCAACACCACTACATAGAACCTGGGGAAAAAGATATTTGAAAGGTTTAGACATGAGAGTGACTGTGCAAAATTAATGAGGTGGAGTGTGTTTTAACATATCTCTGTAAGTGACTGAAAATATTATTTTAAGTATGGAAGAGTATTGCAAAATGTGGTAAAACTATATTGAAAATGGATTTTGCCTTGTAATAAGTAATGCCATGACTTTAGCTTATCATTTCTATCCCAGGTTTAACATTTCACATCACCCAGCAAACACAAAACGTTTTGCATAAAACGTTTAAATATTGAGTTATATAAAGGGTGTAAAACGTTTCAATAACGTTCGAAAAACATTTTTGAAAAAATAATGCAATTCTAACATAATGATATTAATAGTTGACAAAATATTTTGCCAAGACGTTTGCCAAAAAATGTTTTGTAATAACATTTTGACATAATATAAAATGTTGTTGTAGTGTTTTTTCATATAAAACATAGAGTTTCCATTACCATTATATAACTTGACATTTAAATGTTATTAAAACATTTTGACCAAAACCAAAATGCATTTATGTTTTAGGAGCATTTGTGTGTTTTGTGATGAAAGTGATCAAAATTAAGCCAGGCCCGTAACCAGGATTTATTTGGGGGGGGGGGGATTTTGAAAAGGTGGATTTTTTTCAAAAATTTTGACCTTTTTTTACCAAAAAAACCTCAATGTTTTCACTCGCTGCGCTTGCAAATGGGACTTTTTTTGTCCTTTGACGATTTGAGGGGGACATCCACCCTCTCATCCCCCCTAGCTACGGGCCTGGCTGAAACAAAATATTTTGAGAATATTGGTTTGAGGGTAATTTATATCACATTGTACATTTTCATGGATCACTCATAAATACAAACAAGCACAAACCTACCCCTTTGGGTGACATACAACTTTCTAGACTGCGTGTACAATTACAACTTTCTCCTGTGTAGCCATCTGTACAATTGCAGTAATGTTCTCCTGTTGTTTGGTTGCATAGACATGATCCCCGCTTTGTACCTATCAATTACAATGGGAAAGCAATATAAAATACTGGTCACAGATATGTAGCATGCGGCAACGCACACACCTTCATGTTGTATGGAAAGGGATTTGGCATGCAAGGCGTAAGAAATACCAGTATGTTATGACCCAATTTAATAATCAAATTAAGATATCAAACTTCAAAGCCACATTGATCAAGTAAATGTGAAAGAATATGTATAGGAATGGAAGAGTAAAGAACTATGGACCACAATGGCCTCATTCCAAATGCATAGATCAATAACCTCAACTAAACAATCACAGTGTAAAATTTGACCTCAAGTTGCAGGGTATGAGTTTTTGTACCCAAAGTTTCAGAGGTAATCCAATGAATGTACAAATGTATTGGGGTTAAAGAACTGTTCCCTGATAGATGAGCATGTTGTGGATCCTAGTGAAAGTAACTTTGTCCTTTCAAATGATGTGCTCTTTATTTTAGAAAAATATAAAATCTCTTTTTTAAATGCATCCACTCAAATATATTTTATTGTTTTGTGGTTTGAGAGCAATACTTTGTATTTGAAATATATTTGGATTCAATACCATTTATTACTGTGTTTTGACAACAAGAGCTGATAAGTGTTATGTATAGTCTCTATAAAGATAAATTATGTTATTTGGATTTGTTGGATTTGATCTGTTACCTCCACAAACCTGGTTGCCGTAACGTGGACACGAGAAGTTATCACATTGGCAATGAGTTCCATAGATCTGTTTGCCAGAACCCTGAAATATACACAAATCAAGATAAGGCATTTAAGAACATAAACAATTCATTTCATTTATGTCACCAAGGGAACCGAAGGAGAACAGTATTAGTTAGTTCATTGTTTGGACAATCCGAAAGCCTTAATGTACGATTTCCATCAAATTTTTATTTTTTTATTCTTTATTCAAAATGTTGAAATAATATTAGTAATAACTACCAGGAAGGGTTGCTGTCCATTTTAAGTTGAAATAACATGGTTAAGTGAAAGAAACTCCACTGGTTATTTTGGCCATTTAACATGCAGTTCTATGGGAGGACATATTACCATAATTTTTAAATTATGATAATATGTCGAACTTTGCTCTGTTGACCTACAAAGACAACAAATTTGGCCATTTCCATTTAGGTGCAAGTTGGGACATAAACATTACAAATATGCAAAACAAAATCAGGTTTAAAAAAATTAACCAATTTCATATTATAAGATCGTACATTATGGCTTAAGAATTAAATAAAGAAGTAAATATTTTACAATAGTTAAATGAGCCACATAATTACATGTATATGTATGGAAACCTAACCCTAATCCTGGCCAAGTACTAGTCTTAATCTTAATCACTTAACCTAACTAAAATATCTTTGGATGGCCGCAGTTATTCAAAAAACAAATACATTTGTGCATTTCAAAATTGTGTTGCAAAATTTGGTCAAATTACATTGAATAATGGATATGTGCCTAACAACAATTAAAACCAAAATGTAAGCTTCCTGTTCTGAGGTTGAATGTGAGGTATTACTTTGATTATGAACAATCCATCTTAATCTTAAGATTTTTTCATTGTAATAATAAAATGCCGGTTCCATCGTTTTATTCAAAATCTCAGATTTTATATATATTTATTGACTAAAGTACATTACAATCCTGTAAAGGGCGTTCTCCTCAGCAAATGTGGCTTTAATAGAAACACAAAAACGAAGTTAAGTTTTCCATGTGCAGGGAAAGTGGATGTGGTAAATATTTGGCTCCAAAGGAACCAAAAAACTAAAAAAATTTAACTGATTTTAACGAAACTGCCCTTCAATTATTTGCCTTGTAAAAATAAACCAAATAATGAATGGTTTGCATTGTTTAGGCTGCTTTGTTACTGAAGTAATATTGCGAGAAAGATATTACTGCACCCACTTTCAATGCGCACAGAAAACGTTTACACCACAATCAAGGGTATACTTACAGGTTTATTGCATCTACAACCACCGCATATACAGCTACCTCGACCATTACATTCTTTGATCTCATCTGTGCTATTCTTCCTGTAAAATATTCAATTGTTAAAAATGAGAGTAAAAAGTTTCTTGCAATTAATTCATCATTGTACTAAGGTATTAAACAGTGGTATTGCAAACTGTGGTAAAACTACATTGATTGTAGGTTTGCATTATGTAACAATGAACACAATAACACAAGTTGCAAAAAATGTAAGTTCCAGTATTTGATTTAATTCAAAACCTTTTGATTCTAACGACTGGATGACTGAGAATATTCACTATTTTGACAATAACACAAGCTTTTAAATATGGTAGAGTGTTGAACAATGGTATTGCAAGAAGTGGCAGAACTGCATTGATCTTAGGTTTGCATCATGTAACAATGAAGACCATAAAAACTTTCCAGCATGGTAGAGTGTTGAACAATGGTATTGCAAAGAAATACATTGCTTATAGATTTGTTCCCATCATGTAACAAATTAGACCATAACATAATCTTTCTATTTTCAATTTTATCATGCAGTGTTATGTTCATAAATTTTCAAGTACGGTAGGGTGTTGAACAATGGTATTGCAAGAAGTGGTAAAACTACATTGATTGTAGGTTTGCTTTATGCAACAATTAAGACCATAATGCAACATTTCTGTTTCCAAATTACATGAGGTATTATGTTAATTATTTTTCAAATTGAGTGTTGAATAGTGGTATTGCAAGAAGTGGTAAAACTACATTGATTGTAGATTTGCATCATATAACAATTACAACCATAATGCAATATTTCTGTTTCTCAAATTGAACACGAGTTATTATGTTCATTATTTTTCCAGTATGGTAGAATGTTGAATAGTGGTATTGCAAGATGTGGTAAAACTCCATTGATTGTAGGTTTGCATCATGTGACAATTAAGACCATAATGCAATTTTTCTGTTTTCAAGTTGAACATGAGGTATTATGTTCATTATTTTTGAAGTATGTTAGAATATTAAACAATGGTCTTGCAAGAGCTGGTAAAATTACAGTGATTGTAGGTTTGCTTTATGCAACAATTAAGAACATAATGCAACATTTCTGTTTCCAAATTACATGAGGTATTATGTTAATTATTTTTCAAATTGAGTGTTGAATAGTGGTATTGAAAGAAGTGGTAAAACTACATTGATTGTAGATTTGCATCATATAACAATTACAACCATAATGCAATATTTCTGTTTCTCAAATTGAACACGAGGTATTATGTTCATTATTTTTCCAGTATGGTAGAATGTTGAATAGTGGTATTGCAAGATGTGGTAAAACTCCATTGATTGTAGGTTTGCATCATGTGACAATTAAGACCATAATGCAATTTTTCTGTTTTCAAGTTGAACATGAGGTATTATGTTCATTATTTTTGAAGTATGGTAGAATGTTAAACAATAGCAAGAGCTGGTGAAATTACAGTGATTGTAGGTTTACATCATGTAACAGCCCAGCAAACACAAAACGTTCTTAACCGGTTATATTTTGGATTGTTGGTTTTGGTAAAAATATTTTAATAACATTAAATGTTGGGTTATATAACGGTCAAGAAAACGTTTAAAACGTTTTGTATGAAAACACACTACAAAAATAGTTTTAAAATGTTATTGTAAAATATTTTGTGCAAACATTTTTTGCCAAATATTTTGTCAATAATAACTTCAATTTATCTTAGTGGTCTAAATGTAATTGCTTATTACCGGCGATTTTACTAGAAATCTAGCTTATGTAACATACCATATACAAGCTTGGTCTTGGCCCTCGGCTTCCTCACGATCGCAATCACATCTCACTCCTGACCAGCCTTCGTCGCATATGCAAGCCCCACAGACGCGTTCACCAGTGCCATTGCAGATCTTGGAACCTCGTAACTAATGGAATTAATAGACAATTATATCAGTCCATAACCTTAGTAATTTACATCAATTGTAAGACAATAACTTTGGATTAATATGGATTTAGGATTCGGTACTTTTAACAATCGATCTAGCTGGATTTTAGGTTCTTTACACCAAAGTACCCGTATTCGTCCGAGTATAGTCCAACGTTCGAGTATAGTCCCACACCCCATTTTTCGAAAAATTTCAAAATTGTAAAAAAAAATGCATTCAAATTCAATGCATTTTGAAATCATTAATAGAGTATGACATGAATAAAAATTATCAATTTTCATATTGAAAACACAAAACATCTTGAATTTTTTTTAAGTCAACCATGAATGATCCTAGCATCTAGGTCTAGGTCCAGGGACACCCCAAAACCGAAAAAAAAACTTTAAAAAAAACTTTTAAAAAAACCAATTTGAAATTCGAGTATAATCCCACCCCCCAATTGTGAAAAATTTTCACCTAAAAAACGGGTGGGACTATATACTCGGACCAATACGGAATCAAATTCTTACTTCTGTGTTAGAACATGGACAGTCACATATCGGATGAACCAGCACAGTAAGCTCTTCTAGAAAAGATGTTGGCCCTATTCCAAATCTATCGAAAACAAAAAAGTTAAAGAACAATTAAATGAAAACAAATTAATGCAAATCACTTTACATTATTGGATGATTTTTAAAAATTGTAGTACAATAATCATTTATATTTATATCTATTTATATTTTAATATTGTCTTTAATAGGGTCTTTTTTGCATAAATAACATGAAAACTAACTTTTGTAGTGCAATTATGCGATTTGTATGTATGAGAAGAAAGGTAGCACAACCAGTTCCCTGTGTTCGTGGATTAGATAACTGTTTCTATGAGACGAAATATACCGCAGAATTCCATCTACAAGCACGAGTGTTATTTTGTTTGTTTGTTTTTCTACGAAAGAGACAAAAGGCAAACACTCCATAAATGCATAAGAACAATACATTGGTCTTACAATAATAAATGTTTGTACCGCCGCTTGTATCATTATAGTTACTCCAACTCCAAATGATTTTTTGTGGATAGATGGTGTCTGCCATTTGTCTCATGCATCAAAAAGCACTCGTTTAGAGGCATATATAGATGTTATTCTACGGTATATCATCATAATTTATGTTGAGTTTACTTACTTATAAGTATGTCCATTGTATCCTCGACATGCGCTTTGATTTAGAGTGATTTCAATTTGAAAAGCTACATCCTCACTAATTTGAATTCCTGAACATTCAGAGACACCTGGTTGCATGCCATTACCACAGTCAGCGCTGTAGTCTATATCAAATGCATCGGCTGGAGCATCATCCTCTATTTTAACGGCAGAGGTAATATTCTGAAAAAAAATATCAAATTCGAAACAAACCGTACTGTGTTACATCTATATATTCAATTCAAAAAACATTTTTACACAACTTCAATACTACATGATATGATGACAACTGCCAGAATTAATATTGTTGAATTGTCGAAAACTACCCCAATGTGTTCTTTGCGTCATTGTGGGCCTAATGACCAATGAATACATGTAGTTTTATATCCATTTTAAATAGACTTGGTGGTTTATTAATATTTACAACGTTGTTTCATGCAGGCCAACAAAAGTCGACCTACACTAACGTGGATAATTGATATAGCACAATAACATAAGATCATTGCATTATATATATTTTATAGGCCTTCAAAGTGTCATCATTCGTCACTTTTGTACAGGAAAATTAAAGTGTAATGGACAATGTATACTTGGTCTGATTTTATAAGGACTGAAAACGAAAGGATAACGGATGGCGATTTGTCTCAATTTGAAGTCATGCGTATACAATATCGTCAAGAAGAGTTTATTAAAGAGATACGTCTTTCATACTCTGCGTGCGTGCTGGCCATGGGATTCAACGTAAAAATGTCAAGTTTAGAGATAGTTTCTCAAAATATCAAGAGCTATACCTCATGTACCATGGAACCAATACTAACCTTGTTTGTACTCATTGTAATGCATTTTTCATGATGCCAAATATGGGTATGGTTATGTAGGCCTACAATTCTGAAATGTTTGAATTATTAAAGAATATTTGGAACTATCAACATCCATGTGGATTGTGGATCCATGTCAATTTTGAAGGATTACTATAAAAGTACCCAGTAAGAAGTAGGCCTATTATAACATATGTATTTTCAAATTCAAGAAAATTATAAATCACATAATGGCCTTGTGATGTAGGTTTTAAGCTATTATTTCGATATAAGTCATTTACTTACTTTATATATTTCTTGTACCAGCTCGACAATATTTGACGAATCTTCAGACAGTCTGGCTGTGAGTGCTTCATGGAAGAATTGAGGCAAATCCTATATGTATTAAATAAAATCACAAAGTTTTGAATTAAATCTTTTACAGGAATTTATTTTTACAACTTGCTACGTTGGGTCAGATGTCTGTTGGTAATGTATCAAACGCAACGTAACAAGTAGTAAAAGATAAAATTCAAAACTTTGTGATTTTAACGACTGGATGACTGAAAATATTCACTATATTAAAATAAAAAATGTAAATCACAAACGCAAAATACATAACAATTTTTAACAAATTCATTGTTTAATGCAAAAAAAAATGAAACCTCCTTAAACACAAAGCCATTTACAATATAAATAATTATGATTATGAAACATTTATAATAGAAGGTCGACGTCAAGTTGATGTTCAACTTACTTGATAATAAATGACTGGGTCTGGTTTCTTTTTGTTCTTTTTCATGTCTCTCCGCGTTAATGGACCGATGGCAAATATTGGTAGGACACTGTGTGTTTTCATTGCTGCACTCAGCTGACTTATGGAAGGGTAGTCCTAAAAAAAGGCAACACATTTTATTATAGTAAGTTGTTCATAGTAAGTTCAGAGGATGATTTAAGCACTTCCCAGCAAGTCTTGCGGTTAGCACAGCTGTGTGAGTGAACATGACACCACTGCCCGCCCACTGCATACACACGTGCATGGTTAAATTTGAATTTGGACTGATATATTTACAATAAATACACATTCAAAATGCCAGTCGATTTCACATTTTATGTTATCTACAGAAGGTGTGAATTATCCTTCATGCATACATCACTTTAGATCTGAAATCGACCAAGTAATAATGACACACGGGCAATTCTAAAACAACATCTTTTGCACAGAGTTCAATGGGATTTGAAAAGTAAAGTGGCAGTTGAAACTCTAGTGATAACACTTTTACAGTGCATGATGGGGCTTCCTTAAATCATCCTCTGTAGTAAGTTATAGTATTTCTACGAGTAGGCCTAATCCGTCGGTTATCACAATACCGGTGCAGCCGGTCCCTGTGTGAGTGGTCAAGCTTTCGTCAGATGTGTCTCTGACTTTATCAGGACTCTTCAGACAAGACTGCAGTCCCAGCAAACACAAAACGTTTTCGACATCTTTCGCAAAAGGTTATAAAAGGTTGTCAGAAAGCGTTTAAATGTCGGGTTATATAAAAGGTATATAAACAGATTAAGGGTATAAAACGTTTTAATAACATTCAAAAAACATTTTTGATAACCTACGGTACATCTTTTAACATTATGTTATTTAAGTATTGACAAAATATTTGGCAAAAAATGTTTGCAAAATATATTTTACAATAACATTTTAAAAACATTTTTAAAATATTGTTGTAGTGTTTTTCATACAAAACGTTTTAAAATGTTTCATGACCTTTATATAACACGACATTTTAATGTTATTAACACGTTTTTATCAAAACCCAAAATATAACCTGTTTAAAACGTTTTAAAAACGTCTTAAAAACGTTTTGTGTTTGCTGGGTTATTATAGTGTTTCTACGAGTAGGCCTAATCCGTCGGTTATCACATTACCGGTACAGCCGGTCCCTGTGTAAGTGGTCGAGCTTTCGTCAGATGTGCCTCTGAGACTGCAGCATCAGTCCTGATGAAGTCAGAGACACATCTGACGAAAGCTTGACCACTCACACAGGGACCGGCTGTACTGGTACTTTGATATTACAGACGTGGTACTGTAGAACTACTGTAATAAACGAAGAGTAACTTAAATGCCAACATAGACGACAATGTTTTAAGAATAAAAGTGTTTTGATTTATTAGAGAATTACAGATAAATATGATAATTTCTAAAGTCACTCAAAGTTCGATTAAATTGACCTACCATTGATAATGATTCTGTATATTCTCCAATGTCATCTAAGTGACACTTGCCATCATTTCGTGTTACTATTCCACCTAGCTACACAATAAAAAATAATAACATTGTAAATAGTAAGTAAATATGAACTTAGTAAAGAGATAAATAAACTTTACTAGGCATTTTACCATATAATTTATTGCAAAAACCTGTACAATTTAATGGAGTATTTCGTGATATTAGCATCCTCTTTTTATGACATTTCTCAGTAGATATCCACGAAAAGAGCTTATTCCCAAAATGTTAGTTGATTCCGATTTTGCGTTTGCGAGTTATGCATGATTATGTGTATTACACTGCTCCATAGACAATGTGTTGTAATTTCGTTCTGGTATACCACAACGAAATTCAAATCTCACGATATCTTTGCTAAACGAATTAATCTGCAAGAATTTTTTTGTACATAAACATTATGCAGCCAGAGGTTTCCAGTAATATTAAAATCTCAACTTTTTTGAGAAAAGTGGGGGATGATGCTGTGGATCACGAAATGCCCTTTTAAAATATGATATGTGTGTCAATTCAAATCTTTATAAGGTGGTTGTTTTTCTTAACACTTCAAAGAAACACCGATCTTAAAAACATCCCCTCTAAATAATAAATATAGAGCATTTATTATTATGAATGGGCAAATTAGCATCACCCCGAATTACATAGTTCATTAACCTATATTCAATCGTATTAGCTCTAAAATTGACCTGTCACTGTGATATGTTGTGTTTTTGTACCAACGGCAATCAACGGTTCATCTTTAGATGAACATACAAATTGAGGTTGACTTACTGCGTCCCGGCGGATTGGCATACAAATGACATCAGGACCCGTATGACGTTAGCAGTGATCGGATAAGTTATGACCCTCATCGGGGATATAATGCCCATCCCTAGTCACGTAGAAGATGTGCTTTAATAATCTAATTAATTGCGATGTAATTCAATTCGTATCTGGGGTGCAATATATACAGGTAATGTGATAATTAATACAATTTGAAGTGTAAAATCAGAGATTGAGCTATAAGGATGCTTACAAGACCATCTCCGGCTGTGTGAAAGGAATCATCGGTAGCGTAAAGTAGAAGATGGCGAGCATGTTTCCTCCAACCAATTTGATCCTGTAAATAACATGATAACAATAAGTATTTCAATTTAAATCTGATGCGATATTACGGATAGATTTTTTTCTCTTCGTAGAAATCAGATACAAGTAATCTCTATATAGTATAACAGATTTCCTAAATCATGTTTAAAAACCATGTGAGAAACCATCGGTGTTCTAAATGGTATTTAAAAATACCACTAATTAGAACTGGGCAGCTTAAAAAAAGAATATTTACGACAGACCATCTGAAAAAGGTGCTTTAATCTTACTGAACTGAAAATTACCAAGCTTTTTAGCCAAATCAGTTTTGACATCATGTTTTTCTTACATAGACCCAATTAGCCGATACTTACGGTGCAGACAGTGGCTTGCATCAAGGCATCCATACCGCCCTCCATATCATCCAGATTCGCTGAGGGCTGCACCTTGCTAATTTCTACCTGGTATTATCAAAGATAAAACACATACAATAAGAGTAAGAAAAGAGACAACGGAACATGAACAAACAGATCATTTTTATTTACCTGATTTTAAATTAATACAGCAGTCTTGAAACATGTGAGAATGTCCTTTTTAAAACTCGATTGCTAACGTGTGATGTTGTGTCCCAGAGGACATAATAACCAACATCCCATGTTTATGACCATTGTGACAGTCTGCATCTTTTTGATTTGATATATTTAAATCATCTCAAGCAGCTGAAGACCTAAAGTTGGAAAGGCAAAGAGTCTGATCTTAATGTTTCATTGATGAAAAAACCCGAAGTACAACATTAAGATGAATACTTTCGTTCGTTTAGGAAGCTGCTATCTTATAGTCTCCGTGATTTTTATATTATTACTGTATATCACAAAATTAATTTCATGTTTAATAATATCTATACGTGTTTAAAATGTACATTTCGTAACAATGACACGCTAATTTTGCTATTCAGACGTATTACATACTGAAAATTTAGTGGTATTACTGGTAAGCGGCACGATATTCCGAAAGCCAAAGGGTGGTTCACAAACCAAATCTTCTGCTGCACATGGATCTTGAAATCTGAGAATAATAAAAACATAACATAACAGGTCGTTTGGGTCAGTGCAAGAACGAACGGAGTGACATTTTTGACAAAATTTACCCATTAAAGGATTACGAAAAAGTATGTAAATGCACACTTTTTAAAATACATAAATTTTAATTAAATAATAAACAAGTTTATAAAGCAACAAATAAGTACAAAAAATATTTCTTCTGTTAAATGACAAAAAACATCAGCCAAAAAACAAATATCATTGCTTAATTTTTTGACATTAAAACATTAACAACAAAATTTGATTTGAAATTTAAATATTAAGAAATTTGAAATTAAGAAAAAAAAAAGATTTCTTTCATTTTTTTTCTACAAAAATATAATTAAATTTCATCAGACTTTTTACTCGTACTTTTTAAAACTCTTGTCCCGGATATCTCCAATGATACCTGAAAAACGTTTATAACTATTTCTAAATTGACCTTTGACCCTATTGATCTTACCTTTTATCTATAATTTCGACATACGGTAGAGTTAGCTTTTCTACAAAGGCTCCAAAACCTAGTCGAAAATCTTTTGTAATTTCACCCATTTTTTGAACTGAAAACAAAAAGACAACACAATGAGAAAGATTATTTAGGAAAGAACAACGTGACTCTTAATCAATCGTGTTGGTTTTAAAAATTAAAGAAAGCATTTATAAAATCGGGCACACATAAAATTAATGCTATAGAAAATTTCAAAAGCAGAATATGCTCATAGAAGACCAACAACAAATTGCTTGTATGGTATATTGATAACTCTCAGTCCATCAAACTCCTTAAGTAATTTATTGGTCGGGGGAAAATTGAGCTAAATATTCCGAGCCCCAAAGCGTCTTTTATGGAAATAACGTCGTGTAATTACCTATGACGGCTCCAAGAATTTTGAGATTGTCTAGATCATTCTTCATTGTATATGTGACGTCCATTACAACGTATAGATCTACTGGGAAGTCTTCGGATTGTCGTATATTTAATGGAATGCGTAGTGGTTCACCTATAGAGAGAAAAACAATTGGAGATAATGTATAAGGTGGTTTGAGTTATTCTTCTTAACATTCTTGCTTGCGGCTTATTTTCTTTCCAATATAACATTATATATATTATGTATTGAAAAGGGTTGAATTAACTTGAAATTCCCCTGAATTAGTGATAACGGAATCGCAGGTGCGGCGTGCCCAAAAAGCTCCTCGCCTAGGGGATGGCAGCTCACTGATTTGTTACCGTGATTATGTGGGGGTGGGGTGGGTCAGGTCTTGTGGAATGGGTAAATGCTCGATGTGATCGTCGATTTAGAAGTAGTTGCTTCAAAACACGACTTAGACAAATAAATAGATATACTTTCTCGACGGAAATTCATAAAGGTATTTCTACGAGTACGCCGTCGGTTAACACAGTACCGGTGCAGCCGGTCGCTGTGAGAGTAGTCGTGCTTTCGTCATTATATTTTCTAACTTCATCCATGCAGTCCTGATGAAGTCAGAGACACATCGGACGAAAGCTCGACCACGCATACAGGGACCGACTGCACCGGTATTGTGATAAGCTACGGCGTACTTGTAGAAATACTATCTAGAGAGGTTGCGATTTCCAAACGCACGTATCACGCCCTTAGATCTATTCACAATCCCGTACGTTTGGAAATCGCAACCTCTCTACTATAACTTAATACTAAAGATATTTTAATAATTATATTGATTCGATTTTATTCGCTCTCATCGCTTGCGACACAATTATATTATTCAGTTTGACTCACGGCTTTGACTCTGCGATGAAGTTGATGATGTGAACTTGTTTCTGAAACATGCTTTTGATATATACAAGAAATCAAAGAAACGTGAAGCAATGATCAAATTCCTTTGAAACAGGAATGATACGATGAATAAGCTCAGTTGTGTCCCTATGTCAGATGCGTCCTACTTACAACATGCTAACGTAAATGTACGCGGATATGCATTAATTATCGTCACTATAACTAACCAATTCCGAATGGTGGATATAAACACATGTTTTAATTCTATTTAAACAAGATGTCTTAATACCAGGAAATGTATAATCTAATTTCTCGAATTGAAAGCGACATTTCTAGGGTCCTATAGCGATGAGGGTGTTTTACTATTGTTTCGGAATGTCTGATATCGTAGCATCTCTATTGTTGTGACACGAACACCAGGTGTGTGCCCCTGTACACTTTCATAACATCCATTTTGGCAATGTTTCTTTGAGAGTTGTTCAATACGCCTAATCGAGATACTCTTGTAGTTACTGTCTCATTATGATGTTTTTAAAACAACGTTATTTTGCCTAGACCCACTCATTGGCAATTTATAAGTTGATCTACACAGTGGAGTGAATATAGGCTGAAGGACATAGGAAATGGGAAGTAAAATAAAGCTTTATGAACCTTTATTGTTATGTTTAGATGTTTTCCAGGCCTTTATACATCTGCTGTTTTTACGAATAACACCACCAGCGCTACTCTTTCTCAGTTTGTTACTTACGAGCTCTTGAAAAAAAATATGATTCAAAATCGCGGTCATCGTAAGTACATTTTGTGCTGTAGCTACATTACCAATGCTTCAGATTTGCGCAGGTGGTGCATGTGTGACGTGTGGCAAGAGATAGGACTGTATACAAATACTTTCACAACGTTAGTTTTCCGTTTCCGGGATGAACACAAACTGGTTATGAGGTGTCTATAATTATAGTGTTCTGATTAAAGTTGTTAAAATAGTATCATCATTTAGATTAATTTCAGTTCAGAATGATGCTTCACCGAAGAAGCTCTAAATTCGTAGCAAAGTTAGTTTATTAATGTTAGGTCGCAACCTAGAATCGGAGTGCAAGTATATAGTGAAAAAGGGACATGATTATATCATTTTGGCAAGAAAGCGTAATTGAGTGATGGCTGTAATTATTAGGACTCACTGCATTTTAATTAAAACCTTTAACATGGGCATTTAGGAGATTTTAAGCAGACAATTATACCAGAGTATAGACCGCTTAGTTAAAACTATATCCTTTTTGATAACATTACTAAAAGAAGAAAAAAAGTACAATTTTATTTTGGTTAAGGGGACTTTTTGTTAACATTGTTTAAAAGAAAAAGGGGTATAATTGTATTTTAGTTAAAGGGACTTTTTTTTGTTAACATTGTTAAAAACAAAAGAGGATATAATTTTATTTTGGTTAAAGGGACTTCTTGTTAACATTGTTAAAAGGGAAAAAAAAGATATAATTTTATTTTGGTTAAAGGTACTTTTTTGTTAACATTGTTAAAAAAGAAAACACAAGTTTTATTTTATTAATGTAGGCATATGTTCTGAAATAGGCCTGGTA
This sequence comes from Amphiura filiformis, assembly GCF_039555335.1. Taxonomy (NCBI): domain Eukaryota; kingdom Metazoa; phylum Echinodermata; class Ophiuroidea; order Amphilepidida; family Amphiuridae; genus Amphiura; species Amphiura filiformis. The sequence goes on along the minus strand of NC_092631.1, from coordinate 53,209,488 downwards.
AGGGGTTAGGTGGTTAGGATGGTTAGGACGGTATTTAAACGTCGTTAGCATTTAACAACGTATGGGTGCTTGGATAATGGTAGGTATGGTATAGTGGAGATACTGGAAGAGGGGCTATATTGTTTTTGTAGTATATGTGTTTGATTTGTTTTGGTTGTTTGTTTGTTTATTTGTTTGGCTGGTTGCTCGGTTGCTGCTTTTAACGCATGGTTTGAAACAGAGCTAAACAGAGTGCGTTTGGAAACATGTAATCTAAAATAGAATTTTTACCTTTATTACAGCATAATCTTAATTAAATTTAACTTGTTTATATCATTTCCACATTATATATTCTCAAGTTCACGACCTAATTTATTTTCCCTCGTCTATGGAGACGTAATTACAGTCAGTACAGTGTCGTGATTGCATATATAGCCTATGGAGAGAGATAGCTAGTGAGACAGCCAGTCAAATGGTAACAGATTTTACATTAGTAAACGGTAACCTTTATTCCTCGTCGTTTAAGGGCCACCCTTGAGCATATAATAACGGAATAATTCTCTTTATCGTCGTGTGTTATTCTTACTCATTTATAACGTTATCTTTATGCATATGGAATATTATTTTATCATCTCAGTTTTGAATATTATGTGTAGAAGCCGTTGGCTAAGTTCACTTTTTGCACTCTGTGTTATAATCGCTGCTAACACACGCATGAAAAACATGGACGTAGTAAAAGAAATTTCGAAATATCAACATTAGTTTTGCTTGTTTTGTTGTAAACTATGACCAGACTTCTGGGTATACAGATGGTAAATGAAATATGTCTGGATGAAAATAAATTTGAATCTTTACATTGTTTGATGATATCAATGTAAGGGTTATAAGTTAAATTTATTCTGCAGTCGTCATTATATGAAAAACATCGTATTTTAGTCAATGAGCGTAGTTATACATTCTTGTGCATCAAGAAGCGAACCATCCCATTGGTCTATAATGAATGGAGCATCCGCTAGCGACATGACTATGAATTCATGTTTAAAGACGAAGGAAAACGGAAACCCTGAAGAGATCTCGTGATAGACTAGTCAGGAGAATCACGCACATTTGATTATAATCATTTCATTAGCCTTATTCACTATTTCAACAATGTAATATGTTATACACACACCAGAATATTGAATATTAAATTTCGATTTTCATATCATAATTATCACTTTTGTTATTGTTTATCGTGTTTGTTATGTTAGTTTCAATAACATCTCGTATGTTTGTGATATGATATATTGTACTAGTAATGTCACGATTTATTTGTCAGCTCCGCATATCTCTCTTAATTCGTACGATCAAAAAGATAATGTTTAAGATTGTGATGAGGAACAGATCCTAAATTGAAGACCTGAGCGCAAGAAGACCGTATAAGTCCACTTGGTCCCTCAACATGTATACACTTAAGTTACGTATAGTTTCTTAGGGTTTTATAATGTTTAATACATGTTCCAGGGTAAAAACATCTTGAAAGGTTGTGAAAGATTTGTTTTGGCCCCTGAACATATATAAAACATTACCAATCTATAAGAAACTATACGCAACTTTAGTGTATACATGTTGAAGGGCCAAGTGGACTTACGGTCTTCTTGCGCTCAGGTCTTTAATTTAATTTAAAATTGTTAATCCAAAATATTACAATTTTACTAATCTGATAAGATTATAATATTTAGATCTTATAGATCGGAATTCAAATCAATTAGATTAAAATTATCTTTATTCCCTATTTCGAAAAATATATGTTATGCACACACCGTAATTTTGAATATCAAATGTTCGTATCATATCGATGCTGTTATTGTTTATCGGGTTGGTAATGTTAGTTTTCATGTAGTTTTGCATGCATGTTATATTATACTGGCCATGATTTAATTGTCACTATGTCAGTATTTAAAAGATTTAATAGTCAATCGACACGATTCCAATGGGAACAAATCCAAACTTGAATCTAAAATGTTTAATCTACTAGATTAAAATTCAACTAACATGTTAATATCATAAAATCTAAATTTTATCGATCGAAATTCAAACCAATTAGATTTAGATTAGCTATAGTATCGTAAATTAATAATATACAACAAATCCTACTTATGATTAAATAATTCAAACAAATTATAGTATATAATAGGACCACATGCACCCCTTCGATGTATTTTTCTGACTAGCTTTGTATAATCCTCAATGTGTGGTTTGCTTCTACTGGACAAACCCAAAGGGGTCCATACTGAACTGACCCACATAGGGTTATACAGGTATCAACATTAAAAACATGCTCCAATTTCATTCAAAAGCATATTAAACTATCCGCCTGGTTGTAAGAACCACACATATAAAGTTTGTGCGCGTACAGCCAATGTTTCGGAGAAATGGCAAAACGGGTCGAAGGTAAATTTTCAGGTTGATACCGGGTCAAATATTTCACTTGCTTCGATTTTCGTAAAACCTGGATCGAAAAACTTGGATTAAACTGTTGGGCTATCTTCAGGGAGAATAGTTTCTATTATCTGTGGGGCTCTTTCGGGGTCAGCATGGACCTCTTGGGACAATATTTCGTGTCGGAAACATGAAAATTCCTTAGACACCTTGATGATTGAAGAAAGGTAAGTTAGAAAACTCTCTCAAAGGGGTACATGTGGTGCCCTCTTCCTAGAACTATTTAGTATAAATTCTTAATCCAATTCAGATTAGGTAAATTTGTTAATCCGAATTAGGATATGTGGCTTACAGATTACCATTTCAATCTTGGGAACGAAGAATGTATAAAAAAACAGCAAGGTCGCAATCGATGCTGTATTAAGGAATGTACGAATTAATGAAAAAACAATTGCATGTCTGAGACGTAAATCGTGCTAGATAATATGTATCATGATAGCCAATGTCACCAGAGAGATCACAGATACTAATAATAAGACATTCTCCAGATTGTAATTTGTTTCAAAGCTTGCTATTGCTTTCTTGATTCTGTCTCGTCTCATGAAGGTATTTTGCACGGTGATTAAAATGCAAGTACTTTGTTAAAAGTAATGGAATATATTCGGTATCTAATGAACTATGTATTTTTCTAACAATTTAGTACAGCTGCATGCATCTTTTGTTGTAGCTAATTTGACAGACGTATCAGAAATGGAGTCTTATATCTATTAATCAAAAAACACATGGGATAAATGGTTATATAGACTCTATCCGTGATTCACTACGTAATAACAATTTAAATGACGTATCCGTCAATTGTAAACATTTTAAACCATTCTTAAACAAATCATTATTTTTACTCCCTTGCGGTGACCGCTGGTGGTAGTTTTGAACGATTTACATATAGCAGAATATTACTTACCAGGTCTCATATGTAGAGTCACTTTCTGAGGTGCAACCTGTACAATTCTTCCTAAGTCACTATTGGCATTAAGCGCTGCATTCTGTATTTAAATGAAACAAAAATTAGACAAAATAGTTTCAGATCACATCCTACAAACCTCACACCTTTTGTGCATTGAATAAACAAGGCCCGATTCCGCACTAAAGATGAAAGTTATGTGCTACCAGAGTACCAGTCAAGTTTGCTAGTAACGTACACTTTCCGTGTTCAGGTTGAACGCAAATTAGTAATTTTATGCGTGATTTGTTTGTGTGATGGGTGGGTTAATGGGTTGTTTGATGGTTGGTGGGTTGGTTGATTGGTGAATGGTTGGCTGGTTAAGTCGTTTGCGATTTATTTCCTTTTGTCTTCTTTCCAGATTAAATAAATAAAACATTTGTAACGCATGCAAACATCTCAGCGGGTTATTGGCTTTAACCAAAAATTTCAATGCAAGAAAAAAAGTGTTTTTAGCAGGCAGTTGACTTCTTTTCTTTTGAACACCGTCCAAGTTAAATGCAATCATATTTTGACATTCACAGAAGTTCACATAAGCCAATTAAAGACACCTCAATTGAAACTTTGAATGACAGCTGGCGATATATCTGAAATTCCAATGCTTTAAGTTTAAATTATTAATTAAGAGCCCGCAAACTTGTCAGGTATCATACATATAAAAGAGACAGGGAAAGAAAAAGGTTTGAAGCAATTGACTACTTGTCATTGAAGAATGCAATTGAAGAATTCTCACTCCTCTCGACTTGTGATTCAAGAATGCTTGTGTTCTGTATCCACACACGAACGTGGATATACATACACACTTATTACTTATTAACATTATATGCTACAAACTATTGGCATACATTTTGTGAACATTTTTGAAATAAAAAACAATAGCGTAAATGTTTACAAGCAAGTTTTATATCAACAACAAGATTTGTTGAAGCGAGTATAATAAAGCTTGATGTAACAGTAGTATTTTGTTGAAATAAACCTTAACATGTTGACAGAGAATTTAAAAAAATTAAAAGAAACAAAATTAGACAAAACAATTTAAGTTTACAGCCTACAAACTTTACACCTTTATGCATTGAATAAACAAGGCCCTAATCTGCACTAAAGATGAATAAAATGTGCTACCAGAGTACAGTCAAGTTTGCTAGTAACGTACACTTTCCGTGTCCAGGTTGACTGTAAATCAGTAATTTTATGCGTGATTTGTTTGTTGGGTAGGTGATGAGTTTGTTGATGGGTTGTTTGATGGTTGGTGGATTGGTGCATTGGTGAATGGTTGGCTGGTTAAGTTGTTTGTGATTTATTTCATTTTGTCTTCTTTCCTGATTAAATAAATAAAACATTTGTAATTAGCATGCAAACATCTCAGCGGGTTATTGGCTTTAACCAAAAATTTCAATGCAAGAAAAAAAGTGTTTTTAGCAGGCAGTTGACTTCTTTTCTTTTGAGCACCGTCCAAGTAAAATGCAATCATATTTTGACATTCACAGAAGTTCACATAAGCCAATTAAAGACACCTCAATTGAAACTTTGAATGACAGCTGGCGATATATCTGAAATTCCATTGCTATAAGTGTAAATTATTAATTAAGAGCCCGCAAACTTGTCAGGTATCATACATATAAAAGAGACAGGGAAAGAAAAAGGTTTGAAGCAATTGACTACTTGTCATTGAAGAATGCAATTGAAGAATTCTCACTCCTCTCGACTTGTGATTCAAGAATGCTTGTGTTCTGTATCCACACACGCACGTGGATATACATACACACTTATTAGTTATTAACACTATATGCTACAAACTATTGGCATAGATTCTGTAAAAATTTCGACGTAAAAGTTTACAAGCAAATTTTATATCAACAACAAGATTTGTTGAAGCGAGCACAATAAAGCTTGATGTAACCGTAGTATTTTGTTGAAATAAACCTTAACATGTTGAAAGAGATCGTCAAAATCAACTATTTTAGGATTTATGCGTCAAAGCATGTAATATTGTCATAACGATCGCACACACAGTAAACCATGTACAAAAGGCTACAACGCGTCATCGTTTTGGCTAACGTATCTGTTTCCTAGGCCCCCGAGAAAAAATCATTCAGATGCTTTGAAAACGTTGTAGCATCAAATAGGAGATGTCAATTCGAGCAGTGTTTATCTTGGGGTGTATTTTCTCTAGACTAGGTAGTCAATTACGCATCAAAGAGCAGTGAGCTAGCGGCTTTGTACTCATATAGGTTGCATGTGGTATCTCTCCCACGGGGAGCTGGGTTAGTCGTGTGTCAAGGGAGCAGTCAAGAAATGATCAACTAGAAAAATAATAAACCATACAGTGATAATGGAATTGCTTGGCTTTGTATGTGTTGGTATTTTTGTAATATTATTGTTTGTTATTGTTATTCTACGGATGGTGTAACTTTTAGCCGATGATAAGAGTTTTGGTGGTCATGACGGGATGCGTTTGAATGATGAGGTGTGGGCATGTTTGTACTTTTGACAAGAAAGACTCTGGAATGATAAATAGTTTGATTTGTATATTGCACTGTGGTGGTGCGAGAAGTGGAAAAACTACGCTATTGGCATACTTGCCGTGCGTTACAGAAAAATACAGCTTGTTAAAATAATGACAGCAAGTTGTGAAAACCACACATTAAAGCTTGTATGTTTATGAGGGAGTGCATTATAGTGTGGGGTAGGTGGAATGGGGGGGGCGGTGTTTTGTATGTGCGGGGCGTATTTGCACGGGGGTAGGTGTGTATGAGTAAGAGAATGTGTATATGTAATTTCTTTATAATAAAGAGAACAACGTTAACTTTCCGTTTCGGGATGAACACGAACTGGTCATTTGTATTTTTACAATAATCAGTTCTAACCATTTGTAATTATTTTGAGACACCTTATACATGTTATAGATTTGCTTGAAAAACTAGAAGTTTGAAAACTAAATACGTTTAAATAAACTTGAAACCAGTTAATTTAATTACTTGAAGGTTTTACAATGCACATTATCGTCAAAATTCGAGAAGTCTGGTAAATTTAACAATAATTGACCAGAAATTCAACTCATATCCAATAACATAATCGATTAATTTTACTCAAATTTTCTCGTCAGCCCCAACACTGTTTATAAGTGTCACCGGTGCTTTATCAAAGTCTCATCGCAGACGTGCCATGGCAACGCCACATTCTTATATACCAACAAATAAGTGTCTTCATCCATAGGCTATCTTACATGGATAACATCACTCCCATCGTTTAGCTCTTCCGGCTTTTACTTAAAACGTCTGTTTCAATTCTTCCTTAGCGAAAGCCATTTCATTTTTATTGACCTTGCGGCATATATGGGTATCTAGAGCGCAGTTAGGGTATGGTCGGAGACATTATCCACTTCCTTCCTTCAAATTAACCCAGTCGGGTAAGCCTTTTTTTTTTTTTATACATCTTCAGAGTTAAGGCTATAAAGTCTCTAATTGTATTTTATCATCTACAACTACGAGGAGACAAAGGTCACGATGGAGAGATAATTAAATCAAATCAAGGTTTAAAGGCGATATGTCACGGACTACAGGTGGGACAGTGTCTTTGTTTTAGTAACGTAAAGTATGTCGTATGTCGTTGTACACTATCCCCGGCCCCGTGATCACGCTACAGTGGAAAGCCATTTTTCAGAGAAATGGTTTTGTACATTTTCATTGTAACCCGTTTCTAGGTCCTTTCTTGATAGAAGTAACATATATCTTACGTAAATCGTTTTTGGTGATATTAACAATACAGTGTAAAATGTTTGCATCCATCATACGTATTTCATTAACAGTACTGTCGGGCACTCTGCTTAAATATAACATTATCTAAAGAGCTATAGAGAACAGGTTAATATGACATGCAGAATCATGTCCATCTGCAGAACAAAAAAGAGATAGATAATTTGACATTGAGACTGATGAAGATCAAAGAAATACATTACTCCACATTCGAAATAATAGCGGTGTTCAGACGTGTTAATTTACTTCGAAAAAAAGAGTGTCTTGGTGGAAGGGATACTGGTGAAAAGCCGTATTGGGCTATTCCAGTTGAAATCCATATACCCTCTATAGAAGATATGACTCAATATTCCATAGAGGAGTGTGAATTTCAAATGGAGTTACCTGAATGGGTGACTCCATTTGAAATCTGCACTCACATGTGGGAGATTAAGGTCATATCTTCGATAGCGGGTGTAAGGATTTCGACTGCTTACACCGTGTTACTGTTACAGGTAGGATCGTCTCATGGTTGTTTGATGTGATCATTTCTTAATTTGTCTAACAAACCATTATATAAAGTTCAATTCTATAGAGCTGGACAATACCAACAGCCATCACACTACTATACACATACATTTTTAGCTATTTTTAACGTTTTTTGTTTTGTATCAAACTATTCATCTTTTTATGTTTTTTGTGGTAATTTTTATTCTATAAACTGTACATTTGTGTGAAAATTGAGGGCGCTATTTACATATATTTTAAATTTAAATTAGCCAAATAATAAGTAATAATAATAAGTTACTTACATTGCATGATAAAAAGTTTTAACAAATTTCCTTGCTATTTTTTCTGATGTTCTAATACCGTTATACAAGTGTCTACCCTTGTAAAGATGCAAACAGGATTTAAGATAAATAGCGTCATCATTGTTCAACTTTTCTTTAAAATGACTCAGTTTTAAACAATAATATATATATGTGGTATATTTTAAAGACGATATTAAGATTATCTGCTGATAACTCTCTAGCAGAACTTCACGACCATGCTGGTCGGAGTAATGACCTTGTGGACAGATTTGTTTACGTGAGACTTTTGGTGCATTATTTGTAAAGCAAAATTATTGTATTTTTCAAACACACAAATCCACCAGACAATAAAGAACTCAATAGGGAAGCTTTTAGTACCGATTTTCTGATGGTAAACATGATAAACAGTATTGAGATATTTAAAAACACGCCATGGCCTCTTCGTGTGCTATTCAAGTAATTTAAAGTACGCTCTGTCCGGCTGTCCAGTTCATAGGTACTAGTATATCAAATTCGATCGTTTAAAAACTACCGCAATACCACTACATACATTGTCCTCTTTTAACCCCCTGTACACTACTTGTCATCTAAAAGCATTTCTGATTGGTTGATAACTTGAAATGCTCATTTCAATTGCCAATTATGACTAGGCTTTAAACTGCCAATTATGACTAGGCTTTAAACTATTTATGGTCTCCTTGATTGGTTCAAAATTGGACACAATATTCATTTTGGCCAATCGTCAGGCAGTTCTCTTAAATTTTTACATTCGAGAATAATTACGTACCTTGTTGACTCTCTGTTGACTTTGGGGGAAATGGATCATCTGTTCTATACAACCATCCTGGCGGAGATTGTCGACAGTGTTACATCGGGCAAAATTCTCACTCTTGTCAAATTCCTGAAATGAAACAAAAGGTTGGTACTTACTGGTTAGAATGTAGCACCTAAATTGATAGAATAAAACTAGAATTCAACTTCATCTGTATTAGTACAAATAATAATTTCGTATGATCAACTTTTGATTTCAACACGAGTTCTAGACGTACCTCAATATTTCGGTTACTTCCTTCGGGTGAAGGAAGTTTTTGATAACCAAACAACTACAGTTTGTCCACTCTGAAGTACAAAGCGACAACGCGCGCGTATACAGTGCGTAGTGCAGCGTCTCTGCTGCAGGTGTGCGTGCCTTCAAAGTCGGCACAATGTGTGCGTCCGCGTCAGTACTTTGTACTTCAGAGTAGACTGACTGTAATCACCAATTTTTGATATAACCTCCTCTTCCATCTCCTCATTGTCTCCTTCTCCCCTCGCTTGGAGTTGCCTCCCCTACACTCGATATCTCTTCTCCCCTAAACACTATTTCACTCCACTCTCGTGCTCTCCTCCCCCTCCGTCCCTTCCCACTTCCAATGCTCTGTTTCTCTTTCTCCCTCCCCTTTCCTCACCACACGCAATCTTCCCCACTCTCTCTTCTCACCCTCCCTCTTCTCATTTCTTTCGAGTAATAAATAACTGGAATAAAAGTCAACTATATTGGAAGTCATATAGCTTTCTATCGATCCTCCTTTATGCGATTATCACATGAATAGATGTGTTAATATCACTCGTGTGTCTATTCTTTTGCAATCTAGGTGGAAATATTTCGATGGTCCATTTTTTCACAGGGAAATACGTCTAGGATTATTTCGAAAACTAAATCAAGCTTTTAAATGAAGATTGACTTGTTCGATTTCTCTGATCGTGAATATTGCACTGCGAAATGTAAAAACTTCTTTTGTATACTTTGATCAAGGTAACTTCAAACCTGATAATCTGCGGTCACAAGATTATGTAACAAACTGAAATGAAAACAAAAACTTCTTTCTACAAGTTTCAAGTTTCCAACAACGTGTACAGACAACGTTATTGGTAATGACGTCAGTCAAGAGCTTAGGCAGGATAATAGGAAACCGCGTGATCAAAACCAAAATCAAAACCAAAACTTATTATTTGAAACGACCGATTGTCTAACGGTTTTGCATGATAAGTATATTTTGAATACTTTTACTACAAACTTAGTTCCAAGTCACTTATAATTTGATTTAATCCTTTTGTACAGGTAATTTACCCACTTCTATACCCAATATCAAACATTACCTTTCAAAGTTACTTGCTGATTAGTTTGTGGAATTTAGAATGTCTAGTTAAGTTAGTTGAAGCTCAGTCACGGTACAGTGACGGTAAAGGAACAAAGGTAGATAATATCCCTCTGTTCGAATACCATCACCGTGGTAAATGGCAAATTGTGTTTGACTTGTCACATAAATCAATTAAAACACAGAATTGTATTTATTTCTTGCTACCAAAATTGGGTCAACAAGTGCCATTCTAAATTAGATAGTTAAACCAGAATATTAAAGTGTGTCTATGTAGCGAGTTTAAATGTAGTTTGATCTGGATTACGATACTTCGATCCGGATTAGGTACGCAAAAGCACGTGGCGCACATAAATTAGTATACACAAAGTTTGCCGCACGTACACCACTTGTAGAGATCATAGTTGAGACGCACTGCATAATCCAATCAGATTGGCTCTCGTAGTTGCGCTCGTATAATTTGAGTACAGACAATCCACTTGGGTTCGAATCGATCTGAATCTAAATATATGACGTAGGTAGCCTTATGCGTGGTACATTAATACTGACAGCTTTATGATCTTTGCGACAATCTAGAAATGTTACTTCCGCAAACTAAATGTCAGATCGGTTGAGGATTTATTATCATTGCCTTTTGATGAGCGCTGTGAACTTGAAAGAGTAACTATAATTATAAATGTTCTTTCTCAAAATGAGAAGAAAGGAAGACGATTAATAATTATCTAAAAATGTTGAAGTCACTTAATTTAAGAGTTTCTATTAATTTCTGAGTCGTACGTTCCTGACTTTTCCGTGCTAAACAAATACCGAATCCAATCGCTGATTAACCGTTAATACATTCTTATACACGATGTGAAAAATTCGTCCGGACACGACACAACGTCGTAAAATATATTGCACATAGAGACTAAATCAATCCAACAATGTGAATTTAATGTTTAATTTGAATATAATAGATTGATTTCCAACCTAATTTCAACATCTCTTCGTCCCTATACCAATGACAAAACTCTGACTTTTCATTTACACCGCCCTGGTTACAATTTTGATCACAATTAAATAACAATGACATGAGCATATTAGTATTGATATTGCACAATCTAAAAGTAATCAGGTGATTGATTTAATAACTATTATATCATATTTTGACCTTCACTAAAAATGAATATTTGAAACTTTATTAGATCTCTTATCCTATTTAAATGTAGCTATATTAATCAAATCTCAGTGTGCTGGCTATGTAACCCGATTTTGACGTCAGCAGTGTCAATTCCATTATTTTGTCCGGCTTCAAATTGTTTTCATTTCCTATTGAAATGTCATAGAAAATGAATTCTCGGTAAATCGTGGCTATTCAGGCTTACAGACCTAATAGACCTAATGTACAGATTCAACTCAAACTTTAAGGCCAGTTCACACCTTCGCAAATCATCACGTGAGCATCATGGAAAAAGGGCGATACGGCATTAGATATGGTAACGTTTTATATTCCTATGGAAATTTAGTCCCAAGTTCACCATACTTGCAAAATATACAATATAGCCCGGTATATACGGGAATTTAACGGTGACCCCCCCCCCCCGGACTGTACCAAACCAACTTTTTTAGCTTCCTTTTATGGTCCAATATGGTTGAAATCGAAGCATTTTTAATTTATGGCCCCTGTGTGGCCAAAAAAATTACCACCCCAAAATGTGACCTTTTTGCTTATAACTCAAGAACGGTATGTTGCAGGTAGGTCAAACTATGCTTTTTCTGAATCCTTGCAATGAGAGAAATAATTTGGTGTGCTTGTTAACCAGATTTGAGCAACGTTGAAATTTGACCACTGTGTTGATCTTTAACCTTGAATATGGGCGGAGTGTCGGGAATTATTTTTTGTTAACATTTGGAATGTGTTATAGGACCATAAAAGGAAGGTAAAATATTGGGTTGGTTTAGTCTTGGGGTCGTCATTAAATTCCCATATATACCGGACTAATAGTCTCCCTGCAAGACACGCTTACATGTAAATTCAAAAGATTACCTCGGTAATCGTTGAGCATTAATTCTTGATTATTCTTCGGCACTTAAAAGGGCATTTCGTGATCCACAGCCTCATCCCCCACTTTTCTCAAAAAAAGTTGAGATTTTTATATCACTGGAAACCTCTGGCTACATAATGTTTATGTACAAAATATTTCTTGCAGATTAATTCGTTTAGCAAAGATATCGTGAAATTTGAATTTCGTTCTGGTGCACCAGAACGAAATTACAACGCATTGTCTATGGAGCAGTGTAATACACATAATCATGCATAACTCGCGAACGCAAAATCGGAATCAACTGAAATTTTGGGAATAGGTTTTTTCGTGGATATCTAATGAAAATGACATAAATAGAGGATGCTAGGATCACGAAATACTCCTTTAATCATCTTAGTTTATTATGCAAGACATTTAATTGTTTCAGCAATACCTGATTAATCTTGGTATTTATTTCAACATCAAACTAACAACATACAAATATTAAATTTAGATCAATTTCAAAGGATGTTACAAAATTCGAAGTCTATACTGGCTTTTATTTTAAAAATGTTTCCCAAAAAATTAACTTGTGTGGCATACAGCTGACAAGAATGTACAAAATAGATAAGTTCATTGCATATCTAGGTGCTGTTTATACATGAATGCCTCAAATATTGTCCTACTTTAAGCGTGAGGTTTGTACGTGTTAATGCATTTCCATTCCGCAATCGTTTCAAAAGTTTATGCGACGACAACTCCGCCTTCACCACATTACAGTCGATACGTCTACATTTTGCCATGATGTTTGTGTGTTTCTTTATTGATTTAAATCATTGTTTGTTTTATATCATGGGTTGTGTTTTACAGGCATGGGTGGTTTCAGAGGAATACTGATATGGTAAAATGTGGTAAAATTTTTGGCCCCTGTGTGGCCAAAAAAATTGACAGGTAGGACAAACTATGCTTTTTCTGAATCCTTGCAATGAGAGGAATAATTTGGTGTGCTTGTTACCCAGATTTGAGCAACTTTGAAATATGACCACTGTGTTGATCTTTAACCTTGAATATGGACGGAGTGTAGGGAATTATTTTTTGTTAACCTTTTGAATGTGTTATAGGACCATAAAAGGAAGCTAAAAATATTGGTTTGGTAGAGTCTTGGGGGTCGTCATTAAATTCCCGTATATACCGGACTAATAGTCTACCTGCAAGACACACTTACATGTAAATACAAAAGATTACCTCGGTAATGCAGTTCCCCCATCTTACATCACCATCGTTGAGCATTAATTCTTGATTATTCTTCGGCACTTAATCATTATAGTTTATTATGCAAGACATTTAATTGTTTCAGCAATACCTGATTAATCTTGGTATTTATTTCTAAATCAAACTAACAATCTACAAATATTAAATTTAGATCAATTTTAAAAGATGTTACAAAATTCTACTATTCATACCGGCTTTTATTTTTAAAATGTTACCCAAAAATTAACTTGTGTAGCATACAGCTGACAAGAATGTACAAAATAGATAAGTTCATTGCATATCCAGGTGCTGTTTATACATGAATGCCTCAAATATAGTTGTCCTACTTTAAGCGTGAGGTTTGTACGTGTTGATGCATTTTCATTCACCAATCGTTTCAAAAGTTTATGCGACGACAACTCCGCCTTCACCACATTACAGTCGATACGTCTACATTTTGCCATGATGTTTGTGTGTTTCTTTATTGATTTAAATCATTGTTTGTTTTACAACATGGGTTGTGTTTTATAACAAGCACGGGTGGTTTCAGAGGAATACTATATCTGATATGGTAAAATGCTTTTCTAACCATTAATGCATAAATTTCATTGAAACAATGACAGTTTGTGTAGACGTATTTGGTATCGCAAGGTGCTTATTATTAGTTTTGTTAGATCTAACCTCGTACAACATGATATGAAATAATAAATTTTAGTACAAATCTACATATCCAAAAATTTTGCATTTATGTTTTTGCATGCTAAGAAGTTGCGGTTTTATTTTACTGTGTTATAGTTCAGAACAAGTTCATAATAACCATGTTGCAGATGGTAGGAACACGTAAAGACAAACAAAACCTGACTAGTCAACCCCTTCATTCTGATCGGCAATTGGTCAAATTGCTTTGTACTGCGACACCTACGCGCACAAACTAACCAATCAGTGTGCATGCATTTCAAACTGAGATATAAAGATTACGTCACATGCCAAATGCCGTTTCTTTGTGCCCTATCTTGGTTTTGTTTTCGAATGTTATAAGGGAGCAATGACCGATGCGTTAGTGTTTTTCTGTCACCTAATAGAATCATCACTTGGACCTTTTATTTTCTTGATAGTTTTTTTCTTTCCAAAAAGGATCAAAATCTTCCAACTGTGAATAAAGTAATCGGGAAGCTTCCCATCCTGAGGGCAATTCCAGTTCATCCTTCGTCTAGAATGGTCTATGAATCTAATATGAGTGACCTCCATTGATTCGATAAGACAGTATCCTGGTAACCACCACCACTTCATTTTGTAACTTGACGATTATGATTTGTGATCAATTGGCTCAGGTGAATCCGCAATTCATATGTGTATTAATGGTGGCTAGCTAAGTTACTTACATGCATTACATCTCGTTGTTGTAATATTAGTGAATCTGTGAATTGAAATCAGTCTTTTTGAAAATAAAATAAATCTATTTACAAATGGATGATTAATTAGTTGTCATCCATTTAAACCCATCAATAGGGTGGATTTATTTTGTTTGTAAACTGATCTAAGATCTAAGTAGTTGAATGTATTATTTTGTCGTATAACCTAATAGACCATCTTTGTCTGATAATTTGATACATCTATCCTTTAAAATGAACATCTTTTCCAACAAATGCGATCTTTCTTAATACATTATGACATGTCTGCAATTTATATCTGAAATATCACTCTATCCATAATGACAGACTACCTTTAAAACGTGCCAGTAATAGTAGAAAAACGTATTTCACCTGTCCACTTCAATGTTAGCATCATCTGGCTGATTATAATCCCTTTCGCCACCATATTTCTCCATCAAACATCCATGAGACACCCTCTTAAAGATGTCACGTCATTGTTCATTTCGCAGCACTTTAACTCTTAATGAATAACTAGAATATACGTCCCACCTGTCCATTTCATTGAAGACATCCTTTAACTGATCATGAAAAATACTCTACATCATATTTCTTCCTCATTGTATTGTCATCTTTTCCCCCTCCTCCAGAAACTCATCAAAGTACCCTCTTAACGTTGTCATGTCGTTGTTTATTTCACAACACACAAATTCCTGTTGGCGTGGCGTCGTCATCCGGCCATAACAAGATTTCAAATTCAACCTAATACATTTGGCCACTTCTCTCAGGTACAAGTGACAATTTGGTCAGGTAATATGTTGGTGCAATGACCGATAGTACTGTCCAGTCAAGCCAATAATTAGCCAACGTGTTTCCGAGTTGGAGTCTTGTTTGTTGAAGTCCATTTCCAGCCAAAGAGCAATATTGTAAATACAATCTCCGATATAGAATAGATTTGAAAGAGCCTTGGAGTCACTTTACAGGTCGGAGGAGGCCATTGTCGGTGTATTCTGGGGTCTGGTCAGATATTTTGGACTTGTGAATAAAAGTTATGGTTACGACTCAACGTCAACGTAGCTAACATTATAAGCTTACTTATTTAATGGAAGAGCATTTTTTTAAAGGCAGTTAGTTTAAGTAAGTTAGTGTTACATTTTATGCCGTATTCATACAGTGTACATATCAAAGTAAGTTTCAGCATAGTAGGAGCACGTTACATGCCAAATGATGTTTCTTTGCCCTCTTTGTTTTTGCTTTCGACTGCTATATGTACAGAGAACAATGACCGATGTACAGCGATGCGTCAGTGTTTTTCTTTCGCAAAATAAACGTATCATCTTTTTTTTTCTTAGTAGTTTTCTCCATAAAAGATCAAAATCTTCCAACTGTGAATAAAGTAATCGGGAAGCTTCCCACCCTGAAGGCAATTCCTGTTCATCCATCGTCGAGAATGGTCTACGAATCTAATATGAGTGACCTCTACTGATTCGATAAGAGAGTGTCCTGGTAACAGAGAAAGTCACTACCACACTTCATTTTGTAACTTGACAATTATGATGTGTGATCAATTGGCTCAGGCGAATCCGCAATTCATATGTAATGGTTGCGATCACCAGGTTTATATTATGACAGTGGTGCAATTTTATATCTGAAATATCATTATAATATTGTCTGGTAATATACTTTAAAATGAACCTCTTTTCAAAACAAATGCGTTATTCCTTAATATATTATGACAGTGGTGCAATTTTATACCTGAAATATCATTATATTCATCATGTGATGACAGACTACCTTTAAAACGTGCCAGTAATAGTAGAAAAAACGCATTCCACCTGTCCACTTCAATGTTAGCATCATCTGGCCGATTATGAATAATCACTTTCACCGCCATTTGTCTCCATCAGACATGCATGAGACACCCTCTTAGAGCTCATCATTGTCCATTTCACAGCACTTAAACTCTTTATGAACAATTAGAATTTACGTCCCACCTGTCCACTTCAATAAAGATATCCTTTAACATATCATGAATAATACTTAAAATCATATTTCTTCCTCATTACATCGTCGTCTTTTCCCCTCCTCAAGAAATTCGTCAAAGTACCCTTTTAACGTTGTCATATCGTTGTTTATTTCACAGAACACAAATTCCTGTTGATAATTAATTAATTAGCTAACTGTTTCCGAGTTGGACTCTTGATGGTTGAAGCCCATTTTCCGCCAAAGAGTAATACTAATATTGTAAATGCAATCTGCGATGTAGAATAGATTTGAAAGAGCCTTAAAGTCTCACTTTACAAGCCGGAGGAGGAGCATTGTTGTCGGTGTATTTTGGGATTTGGTCGAATATTTTGGAATGGTTAACACTGCAACGACAACTTTATAACATTATAAGCTTAATTAATGGAAGAGCATTTTTAAAAGTAGTTAATTATTTGTAAGTTAGTGTTATATTTTATGTCATTTTCATACAGTATACATAGCGAAGCACGTTTCAGTCTCAGTTATATACATTACGTCACAACATGCCGAATGATGTTTCTTTGCCCTGTTGCTTTCGACTGCTATATGAACAGGGAGCATTGACCGATGTCCGGCGATGCGTGAGTGTTTTTTCTTTCGCCTAATAAAATCATCATCTTTCTTGGTATTTTTTCTCCAAAAAGGATCAAAATCTTCCAACTGTGATGAATAAATTAATCGGGAAGCTTCCCACCCAGAAAGCAATTCCTGTTCATCTTGTTCGTCCTTCGTTTAGAATAGTCTACGAATCTAATAAGTGACCTCCACTGATTCGATAAGACAAGTCACCACCACACTTTATTTTGTAACTTGACGATTATGGTATGTAATCAATTGTCTCGTGTGAATTCGTCGCTTCTCTCAGGTACATGTGACAATTTGGCGGGCAATTTGGTTAGAAATGTTTTGGTGCAATGACCATCGAATCACCCTCTTTAGTGATCATCATTGTCCATTTCACAGCACTTAAACTCTTCATGAATAATTAGAATATACGTCCATCTGTCCACTTCAATGAAGATATCCTTTAACTTATCATGAATAATACTTTACATCTTATTTCTTCCTAATTGTATTGTCATCCTTTTCCCCTCCTCCAGAAACTCATCAAAGTACCCTCTTAACTTTGTCATGTCGTTGTTTATTTCGCAGCACACAAATTCCTGTTGGCGTGGCGTCGTCATCCGGCCATAACAAGATTTCAAATTCAACCTTATACATTTGGTCACTTCTCTCAGGTACAAGTGACAATTTCGTCAGGTAACATGTTGGTGCAATGACCGATAGTACTGTCCAGTCAGGCCAATAATTAGCTAACTGTTTCCGAGTTGGAGTCTTGATGGTTGAAGCACATTTTCCGCCAAAGAGTAATACTAATATTGTAAATGCAATCTGCGATGTAGAATAGATTTGAAAGAGCCTTAGAGTCTCACTTTACAAGCCGGAGGAGGAACATTGTTGTCGGTGTATTTTGGGATTTGGTCAAATATTTTGGAATGGTTAACAATGCAACGACAACTTTATAACATTATAAGCTTAATTAATGGAAGAGCATTTTAAAAAGTAGTTAATTATTTGTAACGTAGTGTTATATTTTATGTCATTTTCATACAGTATACATATCTAAGTTCAGTCCCAGTTATATACATTACGTCACAATATGCCGAATGATGTTTCTTTGACCTGTTGCTTTCGACTGCTATATGAACAGAGAACAATGACCGATGTCCGGCGATGCGTGAGAATTTTTTCTTTCGCCTAATAAAATCATCATCTTTTTTTCTTGGTATTTTTTCTCCAAAAAAGGATCAAAATCTTCCAACTGTGATGAATAAATTAATCGGGGAAGCTTCCCACCCAGAAAGCAATTCCTGATCATCTTGTTCATCCTTCGTTTGGAATAGTCTACGAATCTAATAAGTGACCTCCACTGATTCGATAAGACAAGTCATCACCACACTTTATTTTGTAACTTGACGATTATGGTATGTAATCAATTGTCTCGTGTGAATTCGTCGCTTCTCTCAGGTACATGTGACAATTTGGCGGGCAATTTGGTTAGGAAATGTGTTGGTGCAATGACCATCGAATCACCCTCTTTAGAGATCATCATTGTCCATTTCACAACACTTAAACTCTTCATGAATAATTAGAATACGTCCATCTGACCACTTCAATGAAGATATCCTTTAACTTAACATGAATAATACTTTACATCTTATTTCTTCCTCATTGTATTGTCATCTTTTCCCTCCTCCAGAAACTCATCAATACAAAGTACGCTCTTAACGTTGTCATATAGTTGTTTATTTCACAGCACACAAATTCCTGTTGGCGTGGCGTCGTCATCCGGCCATAACAAGATTTCGAATTCAACCTAATACATTTGGTCACTTCTCTCAGGTACAAGTGACAATTTGGTCAGGTAATATGTTGGTGCAATGACCGATAGTACTGTCCAGTCAGGCCAATAATTAGCTAACTGTTTCCGAGTTGGAGTCTTGATGGTTGAAGCACATTTTCCGCCAAAGAGTAATACTAATATTGTAAATGCAATCTGCGATGTAGATTCGATTTGAAAGAGCCTTAGAGTCTCACTTTACACGCCGGAGGAGGAGCATTGTTGTCAGTGTGTTCTGGGGTTTGGTCAGATATTTTGGAATGGGGAATAAAAGCACTGTTCCAGTTTGCAACGATTCAACATTATAATAAGCTTACTTAATTAATGGAAGAGCAATAAAAAAACAACGTAAAGTAGTTTATTTATTTATAATATAATATTTGTATAATATGTGACCGTCTTGTCTGGTCACTGGAAACTGATGGATACCAATCATTTTAACACAGCCTGTATATATTTTTTTCTCCCAAGACGTCGGAGCTTGCCATAGTCGGGTGTTTAAGCGTGTGTATATGTTTCTGGTTTGTGGTCATAATTCTATGGCGGCCATCGATAAGTAAAATCTAATTGAAGTCACTTGAGGCCATATTTTGGATTATCATATGGGTCATACAAACATGAAATCACTAAAGCTGTATTTACACTATACGAAACGCGACTGATTCTTGACCAATCAATTTCCAGAGCAGCAATGGAGAGCCACCTAATTGGTCAAAAAATCGATCGTTCGTCACTCAGCGACTCAGTGTAGATTCACATCTTGATGAAAGTTTGCAGGTAAATTATTTCTACTTTTATATCTAATCAAATAAATCTGATACTTTTTATACGCAACTACAAGAAGTGACACTTTTAATGCTGTTTAACATTTCCGCTTTCATGACTTTTAAATTCAGCAGTAACTTGGGCTTACAGGCAATGTTTCACGAAACATTGATTTGGAGGAAGTTAAAGCTTAACATTTTATTAAATTATGACATATCAAGATATAGATGAGTCTGTAGCTTTGAAGAATGTTCACCGATCTTTATTAAATTAATTTTCAAATTTGCCCTAACCAATGATACATGAATAATTACAGCACCAGCATCAGAATCAAGCGGTGCCCCACAAACATTATATGGCCTTTGGATCTTCAACTGAACCCCAGCAATTAATTCGAACTCTAACTAATCATCGCCGCAATGGATTATTGCTGATAACCATCCAAGCCTAGCGTACTGCGAATAGTCATTGACCTCAGTATCTTCAAGTCTTGTTGTTACATTGCTTAAAAATCAATTCCTTTTAGCGTTTATATATAAACGGGTGAGTATTATTTAACACAAGTTTAGGTATAGCAAATGTTTCTTGCGGTGAAAAAGAATTACAGTTTTATCATCTTTCCTATGAGCGGAAGTATTTTGATTGGGATGTAAAGGAGAGCTAATGGAGCATGGATGGAAGCGATACTTAGAAAAATAATGCGTGCGGGACAGCAATTATTATGACTCTATTGAAAGAAAGGAAAAATGCAAAGTAAAGTTAAATTGATTGAAAACACTTGTGGCAAAAATTATAACTTTGTTATGTGATTTGCTGTTTGCATTTGCCACTGCTCTTTTTGCTTGTTTAATTTTGACTTCACTTTGTCAATGCGACATACTTTCCATTTCATTTAATACATTAATGAAGTTTTATTTCTCTTTGGTGTTTCCTTCCCGACTTGTGTTTACGTTTTGGATTCATTTTCGTGAAATGTATCACAATACTAATTGGTAATATTGAATGTTTAGTCAATGAGGATAAACTGAGTGAAGCGCCTTGTAATGACTGGTAATCGAATTGAATCCCTTTAACAAATCGGAGACAATGCAATCAGAATAATAATTGTGCCGATTAATTTCACTAATTACTGTTACATTTGACATTTATTACAATGATATTCTAACATGATACCAGACGTTTTTCATAACAAATGCAGCATGAGTACCAGATACCAACCAATTTGTTTTATTACTATTAGTATTAAAGTGATATCGTAAAGGCTGTTAAAATTTTCATAAAAGCAAACTTTTCCTTATTTAACTTATTTTTACAGAAGACAGCACACACTTACTATCTTCAATAGACATGTAAACATGCTATCTATAGAAGATAACACAATTGCAATCTTCAGTAAATAATAACCATGCTATCTACAAAAGATAATACACACTAATTATCTTCAGTAGATAGTAAGCATTCTATCTACAGGAGATAACACGCGTGCTATCTTCATTCCAGTACTTTCAGTAGATAGTAAACATGCTATCTACAGAAGATAATACACATTTACTATCTTGAGTAGATAGTAAACATGCTATCTACGAAGATAACACACCCTTGTTATCTACAGTAGATAGCAAACATGCTATCTACAGAAGATAACACACTTGCTATCTTGAGTAGATAGCAAACATGATATATACAGAAGATAACACACTTGATATCTTCAATAGATAGTAAACATGCTATCTACAGAAGATAACACACTTGCTATCTCAGTAAATAGTAAACATGCTATCTACAGATGATAACACATTTGCTATCTTCAGTAGATAGTAAACATGCACACTTACTATCTTCAGTAGATAGTATAATTCTGTTGAACCGTAGCCTAAAATGTACCGCATCTACTTCCACTATGCACGGAAACCTTGTTAGTCTTAATCTCAACCGGGGCCATCTTAACATTGTGTAGTAATGAGCACTAGGAAATCTAATACATGTGACTATAATAGACCTTGCATCAGTCGCAGTAAGTATTGTGTCAGACGACTGGCAAGATTGTACACGTACTTAGTTATTCGCAAAAGTGAGTTCGAAATTAATTTGAAACCGGATCTTCTTAAAACTAATTTTATGTCCCAGAGCTCATATATGCCAAGTTATGTTTTACAACCTTTTTGCCAGATCTTGACATAATTTTAATAATATTTTACTGAGATGGGTAATATTCATCACAAAATGTTTTAATAATGATATCAAAATGATGCATACAGAGCAAACTGGGGCGCCTTAAAGCAAAGCAAAAATAAGAATACACAATAAGCAATATGATTATATTTCCAGATCGAAATATTTTTATACTTCAAAATTGATTTTGCCGATGAACAAATCAAAACTAATTAATCTATTCAGGAATACAGAATTAGTAAATGTGGTCGTATAGAACTCGTCTGTACGAGATAATATGAACAGTTTCTTACATAATATTGTAGTTTCCCTGAGATCAAATCAAACCATATCAAATTGCCCTATCATTTCTCACTATTACATAATTATGGACTTTTTAACATGTTCCCCTGTCGCACTTATAAGGTATCTGTATACTTACTGGATATTTGCACCATGCACACGAAGGATGTTGTATCATACATTGGTCGCAGCTATCTGCCTGGGAGCACAGTCCTACATCCGAGAAACCTGGAAAAATAACATAGTTAAGGTCTCGTGAGTGAGGGTGTTACGGAACATGAAGTATAATCGATGGTAACCGCGTTATATGTAAGTGGACCTGTCATGGGAAACCAGGACATTCTTAAAGGATAAAAATAAGATAGATTTAAGGGAGGTGAATGATACGAGTCTGCTTTGGACAATATTAGTTGATGCAATTTGTTATTTTGCACTCAATATTTTACAATTTAAGTTCGATTATGTCTTTGTATGCTTGTTGCTAGTCGTAAATATTATCAAAGAGTATATGATGAACAGAAACATCGCTTTTATTTTATCATATATTTTGTACAGATCCTAATGGCAAGTTGATGAAAAGCACACATTGTGAATAATTATATAGGTACGTACTACTCTGCAAACAAAAAACGTTTTCGCCATTATTCGCATAAAGTTACCAAATGTTGCCAGAAAACGTTTAAATGTCGGGTTATATAATGGGTATATAAAGGGTATAAAATGTTTTCAAAAATGTTTTTTGATATTACGTACTGCAAATATTTTAACACAAGTGTTGGGAACAATTGTTTGGCAAAACATTTTACGATAACATTCCACTACCGGTGGAATATGTTAGTAATATCTTCAACAGGGGAGGTATGAATTTTAAATGAATCAACATATTAGGCAGCTTCATTTGAATTTCATACACCCTCTGATAATGAATTCAACCAATGTTCTTCAGACGGAAGGTTGTAGTTTCAAATAGAGTATGCTATTAATGTGCCAATTCCATTTGGAATTAATAAGCACCCCCTTGTAGAAGAATATGAATTTCCAAAATCTTCCCCAGTGGGGTTTGACCCATTATAACATAGGATGCTGGTTATTCCGTCATCTGGATACAGCATCTCATGGTAACGACGATTCTGTTTATTGCGTAGGAAAAATAAGAATATATTCCCATTAAATTGTATGTTTGTAATGTGTATGTTCCAACACAGCGAGATTGTAAAAGCACCGAGCTCCGTTTATTTCCAATTGGCGCTGTCGTATAGGACATCAAATACGTTGTGTGCAAATTCACTACTTCGAAATGTTTAAAAGTCCATTTAAAATTGATTTGAAACCAATAAAATAAATAATTTTACTCATTTTAATACCAATATATTCAAGAATTCTGCAGGTGTTCATTGGTAACGTGTATTTTCATTAAATGAAATGCAGAAATTCGAGACTTGCTTTATCCATTTTTCTTTCATTCATCTAGCAATACAATATTCGTGGGCGCTAAATAAAGAGTAAAAAATCGTTAACGCATACTTAAAACTTCTCTCATGAAATAAAGAAACAATTAAACACATCAAGGTTGTCCTGTCACCAATGACGCCAGGTTGAGTGCTAAGTTTCTGTATTGATGAGTAATAATATCTTGGGGTATAGAAGAACATTTCCTTTAATATGAAACTGATATAACTTTGGAGTCGATGAACTTAAGTAATATGAGTTGAGTCCAAACACACGTATTACCCATTACATGGTCATTACTCTTAAGTTCTGTAAGGTCGTCACGCAAATATTGTATTTGATTAGTAAGATGGTCTTTATGATGACTGTTACATCACTATATATCTAGTAAACAGGTTGTCAACACAGGCCTTTTAGATTGCGTCAGATCAGAACATTCCTCTTTAATGTTGTGACAAAACCTTATTTGTCTCATCATATATGTTCTCAGCTTATGATAGGCAATGATTTATGTTAAGGAGAATACACGAGAAACTGTTGATTCTTGAATAATAATCCATGAGGCGGAGCAATGGTTTAACCCTAGGTATTATTTTATATTAGACTGCTATTCTATTACTATTAGGAAAGGCAACAGATTCATCATTGTAAACCTGAGGTCCTGTGTTCAATTCCGGGGCGGGATCACTTTTCTGCAATTCTCCTTTATTATTCGCTACCGCGAACCTGGTGAAAATTATGTTTATTTATATAATTCGCGTCGATCATGCCACTATTTTTCCAAGATCCATCCTTATTTACAACATCTTTTTTCACCATTGGCTAAATAAACTACCAACTTTACATGAATGGTAATCCAAAATTCATACATTACGTTGACCTTGAAAATCTAGCAGTTTGGATTATCAAATCGAGGTTTCTTGACTTCATACTGAATCTCAAGTAAAATTTCGTAACAATTTTTGTTAATGTAACCATATAATGTATTACAGTAAATCCAATGACATGCTCAAACCTAAACAACAACAACAACACTTTCTACCACCTTTCTATTACGGCCACCTGTACAGTTACATCGTCGCCAAGGTACTTTGCTGGTACTGTGCGGGATCAGGGAACCAGTGTAGTACTATACCAGAGCAGTACTTCTGCTGGTGTGCAATGGCATGATTGATGTATACCAGTCAGGTGTACCCAGAGTCTGCGGTATACCTGTGCAGAGGAACGGAATAGGAATCTTGTAGTTTATAACAATGGGCCTACCTGAAAATGCCAAAACCCTCCTAATGTTTCCCAACCCACTTATAACACCAATCCTTATCTTTTTCAACCTTTACCCTCACACCACAATCTAACAGTAAAACCTTAGCCACAAAACTTTAAAATAAATGTATAAAGTCTAGTGTCCTACGATATACATTAATTTGAACATTAGCCTTTGTTGGGCCATTCTGATCAATTACCTTCAAACGATTTCATTTAGTTATATCATATATACATGCATTTTATTCGACTAGGTATATATTTCCTGACGTCTGGTACGTCTGTCAAACCACGCAATAAATCATTACTTTATTTAGTTAATGTTGTCTGAAGCTAGTCAATAATCGTATTACCGCTCTTCCATACCAGTGATGCGACTCATTTTACTGAAATGATTAGGTTTGATTTTATGAATTAGTTTGTGGAAGCCACAAATTAATTGCCAGTTATATTACGCGCGTCTTTTCAATGCACTATTACAATCAATCAACCGATATCATATCGTATGCTATCTAAACTGCAGAACCGAGTGAGTATGTTGTAAATTTTTTATAGGTTAGTTTGAAGAACGTAGAAACTTACATTTTACGAATGGAAATTACTACAAAATTTTGGCCTGATTGCGTTCATTAATGTGATGCGATCAAGCAAAATCAGTCGGAACTCGGAAATATAAAAATCTTTTGCAGAAAACCCCATTGAAATTGAATAACCAGTTCCAAAGATACGAGCAATTAAGGGGGTACTACACCCCTGTGTTAAATTTGTGACTATTTTTACTTTTTTCTCAAAAAATAATAACACACTGATAACAAAAGTTATGTATATTATTGGGGCATGGAATCCAATTACTACACTGAAATTTCAGTGACTCAATACAAGCGGTTCAGTATATATGATCCGAAATGAGGTACATCCTAGCGGTACCTTATTTCTTATCATAAATAACGAACCGCTTGCTTTGGGTTACTGAAATTCCAGTGTAGTAATTGGATTCCTTGCCCCTATAATATACAAAACTTTTTTTTTACCACTGTGTTATTAGTTTTTGAGAAAAATGCAAAAATAGACACAAATTTATCGAGGGGTGTAGTACCCCCTTAAAGAGTTTCCAAAACAACCAGAAACAAAAGGAAATATTTCATTTGTTTGGCTATATCTCAAAATCAATATTTCCGAGTTCCGACTGATTTTGCTTGATCACATCACAAATGTCTTAATCAGTCCATCACAACTTACGCCACTGTTGATTTCTCACTACGTAATCTTAACTATACTTCCAAGGTAACCAGAATTAAAAACCTAAAGTAACAAAACTAAGTTGTGGTGCAACTGTTTTTGATACATCCTGGGTTGGGTGCTATACCACCAGACGATTTGCCTAGGGCGGCAAAGTTTGAGAGGCGGTGAAGTGTTAAAAACATTGCACATTGCTATGACGAGGGCGGCAAGTGGAAGTCTGACTAGGGCGGCAACAAAAATTGCAGCCCTTGCGCCGACCTTGCCATTCACTGATATACAGGCAACCCATGTTTATACATTTCTAAGTTAATGTTAGCACTTAGGTAGGTTTAATAGGAACAAAATCCACCACTGCCAGCCGATACATCAGACTAACCCACATATACGAAAAAGGAAATTTTGCAGTGTTGATCTGCTTTTATTCTTTAACCTATTATTTTCTGTGGTGCGAACTTCATAGTAAACAAGAAACGCTCCTAGATTGTTCTAGATCTAGTAATATATTACCATTACTGAAAGTGGTTAACTTGCGTGATAGTAATCATTCATCTCATACACAAGTATTACGTTATACTGCGCGGCCCCAGAATGGATGTCACTTTGGGTGAAGTTTTCCTTAAAGCAAGATGAAAACGTGCTTAAAATAGGCTGGTAAGGGATTACAGGCTATAAGAGTTCATTAAAGAAGGTTATGTGCTCAGGTTCAGAATGCGGACCGAGATTTACTACAGCTTCAAAGCTTTTTAACTAAAAAAATCTAAAATTCATTTAATAGCACGTACATTACAATACATTTCTAGTTCGTTTAACTCAGATTTTGTTTGATGTACTCCTAATATACTATTTAATGTCATTGTATGTTTGTGTCAGCACGAATTGTATATGTGGCTCCGAGTACTTTTAAAGTAAGAAGTGGTTTTCTTTTATTTCTCAGGTGAGAATCGGTTATAAGGTAGAACTAATTGTAACCTTCTTTTGTGGTGTACGGTTCGATTTCATTTCATGCTATTATCTCCATCTTGGTAGAATACCCTTGATCCCAATCCTTACATACAGAGTTTAAGGTTAGCAACTATTTTAAACTGTTGCGATTTGGTAGTTTACAGCATCTTGCAAATGGTAGTGAGCTTTGGCAAACATTACATTGATATTTCATAGCGAGTATGTAGAAGAATTCAAATATCACAGATATACTTTTGTATGTCCTATGGTTCTTGAGTTATGTTGTAAAGAGGGCTGAAACAACAACACTTTTATAAAACATACATGACTCATTGATTAACAACAATAAATCAAGCAAGTTTTCAAAGTATTTGATTTTTAGAATGAGCTTTTGCGAAACATCAAAGTGTTGTTTTTCAATAATATATTGATTTAGATAAGGAAAATCGAAACAAAAATGTTGGCTGCTTCGACCAACAATACCTCGTTTACCCTTAATGCCGGTATTCCAATCCCTTATGATATGAAAGCAACAAAATTTGCATTTGAAGCCCGAATATACAAATACTTTAAGATAAAATAAAATTACTACCAGACTTTAGACACAAGTTGGCTTCTAAATATCCAAACAAAATATTTTCCACTCCTAATATTTTACTGGGTCAACGTAAATGGGCCGGGGATGAGATTGTTGATGAGACCATCCTTCTTTTTAAGAATGATTAAGTATTATACATTGAATAGGACAACGTGTAATTTAGTCTTTTAATAATTGTGAAACCCGTTTGTGCTTATCTTCAAAATCAAAGGCTTTAAAAGAGGCGTAGTTTTGCTATGTGGATATATACTCACAACCGGGGCTCATCTCTTTGATCGAGGAATCTTTTTGTTTTAAAATTGCAATTTTGGCCGCGGGCTACCACTAGATCATCAACAATAGTCGCATAATAAAGAAAGTATGTGCATTTCTTGGCGACACATTTTCATTTTGAACTCACTTGCTAGATGGTATGACCCGACTAAATCCCAACCTGCATTAAGAGATTGGCTCCAGTGTGCATTTGAGTAATTTGGGTATCAAGACCTGATAGTAGTTGTTCGTGTTATTACGATTACAAAGAAGGGTGTTTTATGTAATTTATGTCAGTTATACAACAAAGATTGATGAAAATGCTCCAGGCAAATACATTTGTCAAATATTAATATTGTAAAATATTTGGTTGTGGGCCTTTTTGTGTATTCATTTTATATAGGTTCATCGTCTGGTGTGTTTTTAAACCACGAATGTAGTGTTGTATTTAGTTGCTGAAGGATATGGTAATACACTGTAAAAAATGATTGTTTAAAAGTTTACACAATTGTTGTTTAATACATTAACCTAGCAAGTTGTGTACAAATGTGTAAAAATTTTGTACAATTTTACCACTTATTACAAACTGTGCAAATGTTATGCTAAATTTTTAAAGTTGATTAACACACAGTTGCAAGGTAAGTATGATCACATGTTATGTTAAACAGTGTATTATTAGTCGTAGCTTACATTCGACAAATTAGCCCTAGTACTACGAAGGGAGTTGTACCAAACCCCAGGGATTCTATCCGGCATAACAAACGTTTACACCCAAACTACTTCAGCAAATCGTTGATCCATCTTTTGTGCTCATGATACAATTTGTGTCCCAGCACCTTCCCTGGGGTAGGGCTGACCATCAAGTATGACCACAGAGGGTTTTTTTGAGCCCCACGTAGATTTCTACAGTGAAATCCATGCTTTTAATTTCACTCTTGTGAAATTATTTGACTTTTAACTTGGTAGCTAGGTTGAAATATCCACTTTCTTTCATATTTAGGAGAAAACTCTGTGAAAATAGCACATTCGTAGGTTTTTTAGTCGAAAATCAATTTTAACTATACTTTTGTACATAGGAATTTCCCAATTGTAGAGAGCGCACTCACATTATGACGTCATAGCGACAGGAATGTTTGTATTTATTTTGATACTGGATAAAAAATACCCATAACTTTTCATCGGTACCAAATATAACAGTATGACGTTAGAAAATTAGGGGAGGGTTGCAACAACCCGGGGCAACAACTCCCCCTTCTTAATTTGTGTTACAAAACATAGTTCAGTTGGACGAGGGTTAAAATATTTTTTTGTTTTTTATATATATCACGATTTCAAAAGTAGGACATTGTAGCTGTCGCTTTTATGGCAAATTGCATTATCTGTTCAGCAATTTTGCAAAATAATGGAACTACTTCAACACGCTTTATTCTTTGACAATCTGAAATGACTCTTAATGCACATTTCACATCCATTTTGGCAAGAATATTATAAAATTGGACATTGAAATTCATGTAACGGCATGTTATCCCTCAAAAAAAGGGGTAGAGACGTCAGTTTGCCTCGAAATATAGGTCATTATACTCTACGTATGACATAAAATGAAATTAAAGGGTAATATGTAAGCGGATAATGGTGCTGCCATTCGAATCACGTCTCTATACTAGACACTTGAGATTGTATGGCAAAGACGCAGCTTATTCTCCTCTTAATATTCTAGACTAAACACGTGGAAACCTACTCGATTGTTTACAATATTCTATTTTTCAACATTAACAGCTTTACAGCGTACTATGTGGTCCTTGTGGATGCTGCGTTCTATCTATGGAATGCTTTAAAAGCCAGCAATAATTGTAATTTACACAATTTTCATCAATTATGAGATGATTTTCTAGGATGCCTGAATAATCTTAGATTAAAAAAAATAACCGTTCGTGTTTAATACTTGTACATGTAGTAGTTGGATTATTTTCCACTGAAGGCCAATTTATGTAAGTTAGTCCAGTTAATATAATTACTTAAAAATTAATGAACCGACGATAAATGTCAAAATAGTATCAATGTGGTAAAATATTTGGTTGTTCACCTTGTTTGTATATCCATATGGCTAAGTAATATGCGATATTATTTGACAAATTAAAGGAGTATTTTTTACATTATGATTCAAAGTGGAATATTGTAGCTAGCCTATTGCTTTTATTGCATTATTTCGACTGCTCAGTACCAAAAATGGGTAAGTGCTAAGTGCAATAGCTGCCATGTGTAGACGACTACAATATGCTGTGTGCAAATTGTCAAATGTTCACAGGGCAGCTATTGCACTTATCCACTTCTGGCACTGAGCAGTCAACTTGTTCATCAGTCTTGCGTAATACGCTTTAGATTCGTTGACATTCTAACAAGGCTCCTTAATGTTCTTTTCACTTTTATTTAAGAATATTATGAAATTATAATTCACGTATCGTCATGTTATCCAACAAAACGGCGCAAAAAGACGTCAGATTGCCGCCAAAATGTAGGTCATAATACTCTACGTATGATATAAATTGAATTAATGGTAATATGTATTAAGGCCAGAGTAATGGAAGACACATTCGTTCACGCCCGAATTTGAGATTTCTTGATATTTATCAACACTAAGATGTATTCTTTCACTTGAAACTGATAAAATACAACTTGCTAATATTTACTCGTATTTTTGTTTGATTTGTTTCACTCTTTTCAACTCTAAAAAGTCACATGGCTCAAGACAGCTTAGTAAATTGGCGGGAAATAATGAGTCAGAAATGCGCGAATGGGAAATATTTTGATTACGCGCGCGATTCGCTTAGCGTGACGCGGCGCATCTCTGCGCGTATGTCCAACGCAGTCTAAGCGCATTCGGTTTGTTGTTCACGCCAGCAAATGTGGTGTAAACAAAACAAAAATTTGCAGTCAAAATGCCACTTAGATTTTTTAATTATTTTGAATTTTGGCGCACTGAAAGCAGACATTATAGATTTATTGGTGCAAAAAGATGCATATTTAGACCATGCACCAGATACAGCTTTTACAAGCGTGAAAGTCTTACCGTTTTAAAATACAAGGACGTTTTGTGCATAATTTTGACATTTTTTTACTAAAACGTCGATTTCTCAGAGTTCACTTTTGACAATATTGCACGATTTTTGTGACAAGATAACTCGAAAAATATGCAAGCAAAAGGTAAACTTTTTGCACTATCGTTTAGAGTACATCAAAGCCTAGGGAAGGTTTTCTCATTTTTTCAAAATATTTGTTTTAAACAAAAATATACACCATTCTGTGCAATTTTTAGCTTAATAGAGTGACAAAATTGCTTTTTTCACATGTTTTTTCAATATTTCGAAAAAAGAGACGATTTTCCAAAAAATAAAAAACCTTCCCTAAGTTCATGTCTCTTCTTTATGAAAAGCTAACTGAATTTTTTTTACTCCGAACGGATTTTTTTCTAAGTTGTCACAAAAAAATTGGGGTAAAAAAGTGAATTTTTGTGATTTTTTCAAAAACTCGAGATTTTTGACCAAATCTGACGTCACCATGGGATTCCTTGACTCATTTCCTTTCCAAAAATGTATAGTTTTATATACTTTTGACATACAATTCAGAAATAATGATGCTCGAAAAGGTCCATGTTCTCTCCCATTACACTGGCCTTAAGCGGATAATGGTGCTGCCATTCGAATCACGTCCCTATACTAGACACTTGAGATTGTATGGCAAAGATGCAGCTTATTCTCCTCTTAATATTCTAGACTAAACACGTGGAAACCTACTCGATTGTTTTCAATATTCTGTTTTTCAACATTAACAGCTTTACAGCGTACTATATGTGGTCCTTGTGGATGCTGCGTTCTATCTATGGAATGCTTTAAAAGCCAGCAATAATTGTAATTTACACAATTTTCATCAGTGGCGGCGCCAGGAATTGTTTTTCGGAGGGGCATTGAGGGGGAGAAGTGAATTTCGGGGAGGGGGGAGCTGAATCAACACATTTTGCGCAAATTTTGGGTTTTTACTGGAAGGTAACAGGGTGCAAGAATTCTAACTGGGGGAATTCCCCCCATGCCCCCCATGGTGCCGCCACTGATTTTCATCAATTATGAGATGATTTTCTAGGATACCTCAATAATCTTAGATTTTAAAGAATAGCCGTTCGTGTTACTAGTACATGTACATGTACATGTAGAAGTTGGATTATTTTCCACTGAAGCCAATTTATGTAAGTTAGTCCAGTTACTCAAATAATACTCAAAAATTGATGAAGCGATGATGAATGTCAAAATAATATCAATACGGTAAAATATTTGGTTGTACACCTTGTTTGTATATCCATATGGCTAAGTAATATGCGATTTTATTTGACAAATTAAAGGAGTATTTTTTATATTATGATTCAAAGTAGAATATCGTAGCTAAGATATTGCTTTTATGACCAATTGCATTGCTTCGACTGCTCAGTACCAGAAATGGGTAAGTGCAATAGCTGCCATGTGTAGCTGCTATGTGTAGATGAGTACAATATAATGTGTGCAAATTGTCAAATGTTCACTGGGCAGCTATTGCACTTACCCACTTCTGGCACTGAGCACTCAACTTGTTCATCAGTCTTGCGTAATGTGTGACTACTTTATAATACGCTTTAGATTCGTTGACATTCTAATAAGGCTCTTTAATATTCACTTCTATTTAAGAATATTATGAAATTATTATTCACGTATCGTCATGTTATCCAACAAAACGGCGCAAAAAGACGTCAGATTGCCGCCAAAATGTAGGTCATAATACTCTACGTATGATATAAATTGAATAAATGGTAATATTTAAGCGGATAATGGTGCTGCCATTCGAATCACGTCTCTATACTAGACACTTGAGATTGTATGGCAAAGATGCAGCTTATTCTCCTCTTAATATTCTAGACTAAACACGTGGAAACCTACTCGATTGTTTTCAATATTCTAT
This sequence comes from Amphiura filiformis, assembly GCF_039555335.1. NCBI lineage: Eukaryota > Metazoa > Echinodermata > Ophiuroidea > Amphilepidida > Amphiuridae > Amphiura > Amphiura filiformis. The sequence continues at coordinate 53,176,409 of NC_092631.1, read as the reverse complement.
TTTTCAACATGAACAGCTTACAGCTTACTATGTAGTCCATGAGGACATTACTTTCATAGAATGCTTAAATAGTACAGCAGTAGTTATAAATTACTCACAATTTCCGTCAATTGTGATGAGATGATTCTGAGGCTATTTTGAAAGAATTCTAGGACACCTGAATAATTTGAGAAATACAAGACAGGTAAAGTTTTCTCAATTTCCGCCTTTGCGCAATTTCCCCTTGAATCCCAGCTCGTCAAAACGATAAGATGAAGTAAATCGATATATCGTTGTCATCTGGTGGCCAATTGAGGTATTATACTTCTTCCCCTGGATATTTGATTTTACCCAAATCAAAGAGTATTTAACACCAAATTAATTTTCTTTATTCTTTAACAGTTTGATTTAAGAATTTTTAAAAGCTTTCAGAGCTGTAATAAACTAGGTCGTGATAAATCATTCATATTAGATTTCATATTTCGTCTTAAATATGTTCTGTAATGATGTTTATTTTGTCTTCAACTGAGTACTTTGCCAAAAATACATCATATTCTAATGGACTAATAAGTCTATATTATTATAATTAGTATATAGATAATTACGAGGCACAAAGATGTCTTGCTATCGAAGGAAATTGTTCTGGTCAATATGAACAAATACCTGCAAGTATTAACCATTTCTGAAATATCGGAAGTGCATTGCAATGGCTACACAAGAAAGATATTAAGGGCTGGGTTCTCGAAGCATGGTTAGTGGTCAGGCTTCCTAGGCCATCAGGCTTAAGCTAGTGCTTACAATTTCGCATCGTACATGGTACATCACCAAAAAAGATCAATCAAATGGATCTACATTGGTAGGGCTAGCCTGCTGGACAACTAGCCATGCTTCGAGAAATCGGACCGTAAGACAAATTGCATTGGTCTACTTTGTAGTGACCTTTCTGAACCACCAGATTGCTATTATCTAAGACTGATGACATTTCATGGAGATTAATACCGCTTAATACCATATTGCCCTTGCTGTTTCATGTCCAGCTAGACAATTAATCGGGATAGACGTATTACATCCATAGCGTACTCTAAACCGGCCGTAGTCTATTTAAAGAACACGGTATATGTACATCATTTCATCATTATTTTTCTCTCTTTTACATGTAGTGCTCGCTTTAAAGTAAATACACCCGTATCACTATGCGGCAAAGCATGGTGGCCAAATAGCTCTAAATCAGGATAATGAGGTCGACAATGCCAGCCTTTTTCTCTCGTAACAAGTGACTCTATAAGTATATCAGATTACTACTATTTAACACCAGGAACATGGATTACGTTTGAAGTATTACTCATGTTCCAACTTGCAACATATTTAGGGCAAATCTCCTTCATTTCAAAAGCTTTTAAAAGTCCCTTTAGCATGAATTTACTGACCTTTCCTTGTAGTGGATTTTATCGACATGAACGGGAGACAGTAATCTTGGTTTGTTAGCCCCTGTGATATATCTCAAATCAATTCGCATTATAGATTTATACTTCAAATCGGTAGCGATGGGTGATTTTAATATTGACGAATGAGATGGATAGGCAATAAGTTAACCTATTTCATTAGCTAACAGTATAATTGAACTTTAACTATTTCATAAAGATCAAAGGCGTAAAATTCCCATATACTAAAGTGTAGATTAATATGACCAATGATAAAGCGTGAGGCCTGGAATACATAATGTGCTATGAGTGATAAAAAAAAACATAGTCTTGGACAGTCCGTAGTGCTCCATAGAATACTTAACAAGATTAAAAGGGCATTTCGTGATCCACAGCCTCATCCCCCACTTTTCTCAAAAAAAGTTGAGATTTTTACATCACTGGAAACCTCTGGCTACATAATGTTTATGTACAAAATATTTCTTTTAGCAAAGATATCGTGAAATTTGAATGTCGTTCTGGTGCACCAGAACGAAATTACAACGCATTGTCTATGGAGCAGTGTAATACACATAATCATGCATAACTCGCGAACGCAAAATCGGAATCAACTGAAATTTTGGGAGTAGGTTTTTTTCGTGGATATCTAATGAAAAATGACATAAATAGAGTATGCTAGGATCACGAAACACTCCTTTAAGAGACATACCACTACATAAACTATGTATTGACTTCTTTTTAAAATGTACATTTCTATTTCTTGAATGTTTTATTCATCGTACATAATTGGAGGTATATGTGATATAACATAAGCAATTTCTAACTTAGATGACCTTCAAAATTCTCGTCTGATGACTTATTGTCAGGCACTCGTTTTTCTATATCCATAATCATATCAGCACTAATATTTTAAATGGTTAATAAGATGGGTTCCCCTGGTCCAACAAACCCATTTTTATTTTTATAGAAAGGAAGTAGATATGAAGTGGTGATAAGACTGCCAAGATGAAATTGCCTTTGTGAAAAAACGCCATTGTCTTGGCGAAAATGGTCCAAGTAAAGTTAACGTAACATCCAAAGCTGACAATAGTTGTTCGCGTTTCGAAAAGTAGTTATTTGGCCATGTACACTCCTAATAACGATCTCTGATCATATCTCTGAAACGAATCAGTCCAACCACTTGCTACCAATTTCACAGAAGTGAATCTGAACGTATGTTTCCAAATGTTCTCAAAGTGACAAAAAATAGAACTTTTTGGGGACCAGAATATCCAATCGCTTAGAATAGATTCTAATAGAAGAAATTTTCATGTCTCGTATTTTAAGGGCCGGATCCATCACTTCGGTGAAAGATGCTTCCCATGCACACGCAATCACCATTTACAGTTGCAAGCAGACAATTGGTTGTTTGTATATACTGCAAGTACCCATAGGCATTTCTCCTAAGGTACTATATAGTACCTCTGTACAACACGAAACCCCTACAGACAAGCTGCTTGACTGAAGCTGCTGACTAAAGACTTACATCTAACTTCACTAGCAAAGTAGTTGAGAATCTGTGAGTAGAGTCAACACCAACGTATAACCCCAATGAATACTCCTTCGCAATTAACCTACTATTGTTATTCTGTTGGGAGCCATCTTAATTTTGAAATTTCTTACTAGTTTGTTTAACGTGCAATTTCCATTCTGATTTGATTGACACGAGCACTGATTAGTGGTAGCCTATCCAATCGGTATATTGAAATCTAAGCCCAGATATTGATGTACAATCGATTTATATTTACAGCAACATGATACTCACAAACACAAGATAAACTACTAGTTTAGGTTTACATCGAGGCCGATTTAATTAAAAGGGTGATGATTTACAAAGATGGGTTTCACTTATCTGAAAGTATTTGACTTCATTTGAAAATAAGGGTAGAAATTCTGAAAACCGAAATGATTATGGAAGTAAATTCAAGTAATCAGATTTTTGATTGTAAAGATAATAACATTTAGGTACCAAACTATAAATGCCAGATATAGGCGAATATTGTTCCCTTAGCCTGGCATATTTCTCATTAGGCTGTTTCTAATCAAATAAAACGCGCGAAAAAATGGTAACTGATTTTGCACAGTGCTTGAAAATCAGAGCTAACGCAAAGTATATATTATTCTTGAAAGTAAAATTCTTTGCAGGAAGTGAATATCAATTAATGCTAACATACACTTCTAATAATTTGACCCAATTTGAGGAAGGTTTTTGAAGAAAGAAATCGCACGGCTTGAAAAGTAGCATCGTTGTAACATAATCATCATTATGTGTCTAATTATCTATCGCCAATTTTCCAATTTCGGAAATTGTAACTCCCATACAACCATTGCACTATTACTTTCAGTTTGCTTAGTTTGCAACTTAAATGGGCTATTCCGGTTGAAATTCATACACCCTATGGAAAACATGGCCTTAACCTCACACAGAGGTGGTGTAGATTTTAAATAGAGTCACCCATTCAGGCAACCCCATTTGCAATTCAAAGTCCCTGTATGGAATAAAGTCATATCTTTTACAAGGGGTGTATGGGTTCCAATTAGAGTTACCCAATTCAAATGTAGTTCGTCCCATTTCTGTTGACATATCTAGAACCTAAAACAGGGACTCGTGAATTTTAGAGTAAGAGGCGACTGACAACAGCAACATAAAAATCGGCGAGTGTTGATGTATGCTATTCGATAAGGCTACGTCAATGATCGAAAACTACTTGGAATTGACATGAGTGTTGTAGTCTAACCTGTCATGTTAGCAGGTCCTGATTTTGATCACTCACCATAATGCTTTACCATTGACAACACAGAAAGAGAAGCGTCCTGATTGCGTCGTACACAGAAAGAGAAGCGTCCCAATTGCGTCGCACTTCTTGTTATTCTAGCTTTTCTTCTTCTTTCGCATTACATGGGAATGTGTGGATAAAATGGAAAAGTTATATCCTCTGTCGTATGACTAGCACGAGTATGGAGCTAGGTTTGAGAACGTGAGGGGAGATAAAGTGAGCGAATTTAACAATCAGGAATTTGATTTGAGAAAGTACGATTACTTGAGCAGTAATGATTTATTAATTGAAACTATCCGCTTTTCGATGAGCTTTTATGGTTTATGAAGAAATTACTTCCACGAACTATTATTGATTTAACAAAAGTTACGTAGATGATACGTTTGTAATAGTGATTGAAGCGTGACGATACATTTACAGCGTTAATTGAGATGTCAAATGCAATTGGTATTTCAGCGACCCACTTTCATGGTCCCTACCATTAACCCACATAATTGTACACAAATGATTTACTAATCTCATTCTTTTTGCGAATGCGTAAATTCAGCTTTTATAAAAGTGTAAGAAGAACTTTGTGTACAAAGTGAAAGTACATGTACATGACATGTAACCATGGTAATGTAATGCCTTGGCCATTCAGAATCTCCCCGATCATCATCAGAGTTTCTTTATTTGGACTCTACGTGTCATAAAGTATGCTTCTTTAGAACGTTGTTGGATGATGCTTACTAACTATAAAGATATAATTTTGTGATCAAGCCAGAATGCTGATTGGTATTTAGAATACGATGTTAAAGGCCATTATTTGGTGCTATATGGACCTCTATAGAACTTTCGCGTTTGGAAATTGTTTGACTTAATTTTCCCATAACTTTAGCAGGGAAATGACGTAAGAACTAAACAAATTGATACTTCATCCAACAATGAGCCACCATTACAAGTTATGCTTACACTTCTAAATGTATTTCAAAATTAGAGACGAAAGTCTCGATTCCATAGTAAATTAAGACAAAAGTGTTAGCGTCACGTCGCTCTACATGTTTATATGCCACATGGGTTGAAATGGTTCAGTTTACCGCTTACACTAGTTCTAAAATAGGACACATCTCTCCATCTAAGCACGGTTCTTAAACTTCAAGTTACACAAGCGGAATGACCTTGTGGGAATTCGGTGTCAAACTCGTATTCTATTAACGTAAGGTCAAATTGCAACAGTGCACTAGAACACGTAGTTTGTGAACTGTGCAATGAGAAGTGAGGCAATGCGTTTACTTGATCTGATGGAGCTACAAAGTATTGACGCATTACGCTCTTAAACAAAAATGTTTGTGTTACGCGTCACTCTGTGCTGCTGCGTATTTTCGCGGCTCAAATGAATCTGGATTAGCAAAGCGTGGTGGTGATTGCCTCTTTTAATCTGTGCAGTGGTGACAGTGACGACGGACGGGAAAGTAGTAACAGCTATGGGAAAGTAGGAACCTTTTTGGATTTTATGAACATACATTGACAGGTCCAGACCGAAACTAATATCCAAAATGGTGCTGGTACCATATTGTTATTTAGTAAGTAAAAACGGTAAATTACTTTACCCCATTATTATCGTGTCGCCAGACTTTCATCATGCCCATGAAGTGACAAAAACAGCAAGTTACTCAGACAATTTGTCGTAGACCATTTCGTCCTATACTTACGAAAGCTGATTTTCCCATGTTGAAAAACAAACAACTAGATTATGTCCCAGAGGCTTTTCATGTCTTGTGTTGCATTGTCAATTATTTTTTTACCCCAATAACCGGGATACTTCAATTGAAATCGTCCCTATATACAATATAACTACATTTGACCATACTGTCTTACAGGGCTTAAATCACACCGAAGCTGATCTTATATCGTCAATAATAATTATGAACAATCTGATTCGTATGAAATTTAATTGGACGTCAATTATTTTTGCCCTAATAACCGGAATACTTCAATTGAAATTGTCCATATATTAAATATAACTACATTTGACCGTACTTTAGGGTTTACATCGCTGATTTTAACGTTCAGTAATACAATCTGCTTCGTATGGCATTTAATCGGATGTAAAAAATTCAAATTTATATCAATTGTTTTAACCGTGGTACAGTTACCTAGATAAAACGACGTTCAGACCAAGTCGTTGATGCAGTTTCTCAAACAAATTGCTTAATGAAGCTTTGAAATTCCCCAGGCTTTTAGACAGGACTTTTACCTTTACACTGAAACACTATCTGCGGTCGTTGTATAGAATAACGACGGACTTCACACTTCAGATACCTTTAAAACGAGTGTTCTCACATTGGCCAAAATGAGTTTAACACAGATATTGCTTGGTTTAACACTAAGACAAGATGAACCTTATTAAAACCGTGAACTTTGTCAATTGGTTGTACTGCAATGACCATAATATGATGGAACTTGGCGCAACGACCCGGCTCGAGACATCATCAGACGAGTAATTTAAGAATTGAGGCCGATTGAGGCTGGGGGAACTGTGAGAGGGAAGGAGGAGAATTCAAGTGTTCTTTTATACGTAAAATCCATAAGAAGTAAAGACAAATGAAGATGAAGTTTAAGCCGTTATCTCCATGGCACTGATGATGTACGCCATTGGCATATTCGATGCAAAATTGCACATATTGGGCTATTCCATTTAAAATCCACACTACCCCTGTGGAAGATTCTGGAAATATCTTCCACAGGGGGAATATGAATTTCAAATGGAATGAACACATTAAGCAGCTCCATTTGAATTCCATACACCCTCTGACATGTCTGAGAAAGATTCAACCTGTATCTTCCACAGAGGCAGAGTGAGTTTCAAAGAGAGTTGATTAATATCCAATTCCATCTGAAATTCATACTCCCTATGCAGAAGATATTTCCAAAATCTTCTACAGGGAGAGTGTGGATTATTAATGGAATAGCCCATTCCATCAATTTGGTATAAGACTATATTATATGAATGCCCTTAACCATTAGTTCTATAGTTCTAACTCCTTACCATCTTGATGACATGAAGCCAAACAAGCACAGAGAAAGACGACTAGCTCTTTTAACAGGAATGGAAGGAAATATATTTAAATTATAACAGAGATAAAGAAAATGAAATGTGTTTCTAAAAAAAAAAAAACAATGTATATCCAACCTTTGGATGTTTATCTGTTTTATTTTAGAATTTATTATTTTTGTTTTAAAATATGAAAGCTTTCAAATACCTTCCTAATCCATGTATGACCCGTACTTTATCACTCCCTTCATTACAAGTCATTCCTGCAGGCAATAATAATCAAACAAGTCTCCTTTAAGAGATATTGACAGATTAGCGACTAATGCTTGATAATTATGGTAGGAATAAAGTCAGTACTGTTGAATAACCTGTCAGATGATATTATAGCCTCTCGACTCGAAACCACCTCATCAAGGAAAACAACTGACACGGAGTTTTCCATATCCAAATAAACTTGATCGTGTCAACCAACTCGAGAACTCACACATGTGATTGTTTTAAGAAACCGCCGACCCGTCTCGTGAGTTCAAAAGAGACGTATCTGCAACATAGAATAATAGCTCCCTTTTTTAGTTATATTCCTAGTAATATACCCTTTGTGCTTTTAAAAATAAGCCAAACAGCTAAAGGAAAGATAAAACATAGAAGTGAAAGGAAAGGCGCAAAGACACATTGCTTGTGAATATTGTGATGTTTATTAATTCCTGAGTTAAG